>NC_061090.1:42817645-42847645 GCF_015104395.2 Macrobrachium nipponense
AAAATCGAATAAAAGGAATAATGGAAGGGATAACTTTCGATCGATTGATGCTACGAAATATTCAAATATTGGTGAGTTAAAAGCCATAATAATGTATATGATAATGTATATTTTGCCAACATGTATAAAAGGTTAAAAGACAGGGAGCCTTCGACCGTTTGCACAACGGTCTCTTCAGTTGGCTGAAGAGGACCGTTGTGCAAACGGTCGAAAGCTTCCTGTCTTTTTAAAAACCTTCTTGTATTTTGACAAAATATACAATACCATATACATTTTTGTGTCTTAAATCATTATCTTCGGTCACGGCATAGTAATGCACCATAGATGGTCAAATATTATTTCGTTGACGACAGAGATATATTTCATTTATGCCTCGTTGAACGCTCCTTTCAAGCAAACAACCATCACTATCTGCCTTTACTGTATGGACTGCGGCAACAGCACCGACAGCTCCTCTGCTGTCATCATCATCATCATCATCACCATCACCATCGATGCCGCATTCTCTTTCCTGTCATCTTCCTTTACTGGCAACTTTTTTTTTTCTTTCTTTCTTTTTCCTCTCATTTCCTACCGTTGTCGATGAATCAGTTCATTACGGAGGACTGACTATATCTGCACCCACGATCGATGGGGTTTCTGGAGAATTCGGAGAACTGGTACAGCATATGAAGGATCCTTCAGCCCTTCCTCCTCGCCCCCCAACCCCCACCCCCCCTCATTCATCCCCTCACCCCACCCTACCTCTGGACCTATTATCTACGAGACAATTGAATCTGCCAAAGGGCTAAGATGGCCTTAACGACTAAGAACCATAAAGGTCAGATTCCCTCTCCGAACCGTATGGAAGACGACCCTTCTGGGGGTCCCAAAGCATGGCCTTATCTCAAGCACCCCCTCCCACCCTCCCCACCTCCCTCTTCTTTGAATGACGTTCGTGTTGGTTTAATGGGGAAGATAGTATCTTTTCATACAACATAAGGCTTCACTAGGAATAGGGAAGGGACGGGAGGAGGTGAGGTTCACTTGGGTTTCTTCGTCGGGGCTTCCTTCCATTCCTCCGCCATTCCCTATCCAAAGTGACAAATCGTATGGCAAAAAAAAAAAAAAAAAAAAAAAAAAAAAAAAAAAAAAAAAAGAAGGAAGAAAGATCACAAGAATTCGATCGACATACTCATCACATATACTGTATAACCCTGGCCTATCTATCACCTTCGCGCGGCCACGTATGTGAGAGAGAGAGAGAGAGAGAGAGAGAGAGAGAGAGAGAGGCTATTTAAGAGCGTCACATGCAGCTCATTCTATCAAACAACGATCCGTGTGAACGTGGAGTTTTTAAGTTTAGTTTCTCACCCAGCATCATAGAAATACGGAGACATTTACGAAGACAAAACACATGAACTCACAAACAAATTCAACACTTGTTCATATTTACAAGAGAGAGAGAGAGAGAGAGAGAGAGAGAGAGAGAGAGAGAATCTATAAGAATGCAATCACGTATTTTCCCAGTCCCACCTTCTAACCCAAACTCCTTCACATTGCTGCTAACACCACCACCGCCACCACCGTCGCGGCGGCATTCCAGCCTTCAAACACATGGCCACCATAAAAACAACGAAAAACGCGACCTGAAAATCCCATCGAGTACGTTATCACCATGCGCTCCCGAGGCCAATTTTAGATATTGTAAATTAAATTGGCCCAGAGTTGAAAAACGAGACAAAACCGAAGGAACCGTAATAAGGTACAGCGGATACATACAGTTGGTTGGTCCCTGGCTATTGCATGAGCTAAGAAAAAGCGCAGCGAAAGGGGAAGGAAACTAAAATCTTTTCTTGAATTTATACGGCTGCAGCTCTGCGGGAAGCAAAGTGAGACGATTCGAAGATACGTGGATAATGTCAACAAATATGTAATGTGTATAATTTATAAAATAAATCCGATTCACAGAGGACTAATTGGTATGGAAATTCATAGGCACAATAATCATTATAAAAATAATCATCATGGCATAAACGAATAGAACGTTTCTCTCACCAGATCCGGAACAGGATCCGGATTATCGGCAAGACACAACGAGGTGCCTGGATCTGGAGATCTGGACATAAATTGTTCCAGAAATTAGACAAAATTTGCATTGTTAAGCGGAATCCTTTAAAAAATGATAAATCCGGATACGAAAGCAGCATCATTAAAATGAGTTTGATTTAATTTTAAATATACTCAGAATGTACATGTGGTCACTGCCCAGATTCTATTCAAAGCTAAAATTGGTTTGACTGGCCTTTCGCCGGTGGTTGTGGATTGCGTATCAGAATCTAAATTTGCTTATTGACCTGAATCCTGATCACAACTAAAATTCGTTTGATTGGCCTTTCTCCCAAATTCTACCCTCCTTTGAAAAACATTCGGCAGAATCGAAGTCTGTTGATTGGGTCCATTTCTGGATCAGGATCACACAGAAATTCCATGACATTTGTCTATTCCGTTGACCCAACTATCACTCAAAGTGAAGTCCACTAATCTATTTATAAATAATTTTCTCAATTCACATTACTTAGGTTTTTTGCAGCGTCCCTTCGGCCCCTAGCTGAAACCACTTTCATTCCCTTTAAAGTACCTCCATTCATATGCTCGCTACCATTTTGCTAAATACCCTCTCCTGACACTTGTTTCAAAGTGCAACTGCGAGGTTTTCCTCCTGTTAGACCTTTCAACCCTTCTACTCTGTTTCCCTTTCACCGCTGAATGACCTCATAGGTTCCAGTGGAATTCTGTATTCCATTCCACAGCGCTGGGCGGGGGCGGGGGGGGGGCGCCCCTATGAGACTGGGATTATAAAGAGCACTAATAAATTTGGTTTCGACTGCATGGCACTAATACAGAAAAAAAATGGAAAAGTTGATAACAATTTTCGTCCTTCGTTTAATATCGATACCATGTATTACACTTGTAACCTTAATGCTTCATTACGTAAGGGATGCATCACAGCTTCAGGGCTAAAATGCCCAACAAAGCCACGCGGCACAAGGAAAGCATTTTTATTTCCTTCGTTAAATAGAGACATGGCTACGACAGTTAATATAAAAAGATCTTAGATATACAAGAACCATTATATTTCACAACGAAAGACACAGAAGCAAACAGCAATTGCTGTATATTAATCGGAGGGCAATGATATCAAGCTAATCTATTCGAAATGGTGGACTGTAAAATAAGCTGGTGTGGAAGAAGACTCAGAATCAAGAATAGCAGCAGAAACGCAGCAACAGCAACAGCAGCCTCCCTTTTCCCTTCGTTCAAAAGACATCTTAGTCCAAACACAATATCTAACAACAACTAGCACTAAAATAACCAGCCTTCATTTTGTTATGAAAACGTTTATCAAAAGACGAAAACACGTCTCTGCTCGCAGACGCCCCTCTCACTCTTCCCTCTCCCCTTGATCCACTTCCCAAAAACACCTCTCTCTCTCTCTCTCTCTCTCTCTCTCTCTCTCTCTCTCTCACCAAGAGTTTTCATCCTCCTCTTCTTCCTAAAAAACCAAGTCGAATAAAGGCCCTCCTTTTCTTTCTCACCATGTAACCTTTGTCCATACTTCTTTCTTTCCTTCCTTCTTCTCTCTCCTTTTCGGAAATGATGGCCCTACGACCTAATAGGGAAACACTGGAACTCCGAGACAATAAGACGCAAACATTCCCTATTTTCAACACTGGGCGATTTCTCTCTCTCTCTCTCTCTCTCTCTCTCTCTCTCTCTCTCAAAGCTGTTCTTTTTTTCCTTTATCCTTTCTTTTCGACTTTCTTTCCTTTTTGTTTCTGATGACTTCTGTTGAAGAAACTGTCAAAGGACAAAATGACGTTCACACCTCTCAAGGACACACGAAAGCCGACACTAAGTCAGCAAAACATAAAGATCACAATTAAAATGCCGGCTTAAGGACTTTTCCATTAAAGTAGCGCACCCGAAAATCGACCATAAGCGTGGAGGTAACACTGTCTGAAATGGAGTGCTTTCCCCGGGGTAATTCAATGACAGACACCAAACTAGGAAATCTCAACTTTATTCATCCGCAACTGAAGGAAGAAGCAAAACTTCAAAGTCATGCCTCGTGTAAACGACAGTTCCAAAAGGATCAGCATGATTACGCCCAAGGCAAGCGCCGAATAGTTAGCATCTTCCGAGATCTTCCGAGGGAAAACGAATCGTATGGCCCCATCCCATAAGGTCGAAAAGAAACGGCTGCGGTTTGTGGCTTACGATACTCTGCGGAGGTGTTTGTCATCTACTACAAAAGCCAGGTGGAGCTCTGTGAACCCGAAGAGACGAATATTAACAAATAATGATATCCCAACTTGAGCCTCTTCTCCCACCTACGTCTCTGTGGCTCCTCCGCCCAGAAGCCACCCAATGTTCCAACCACGGAAAGAGAGAGAGAGAGAGAGCATGGCCACCGGAGAGAGAGAGAGAGAGATGGCAAATAAAGGTCACATGAATAGAGCAATACCCTCTCTAAATTTCGTATGGCAATAATAACAATTAGTTCTAAAACTAATGAGAGAGAGAGAGAGAGAGAATAAACATGAGTTACATTTAATATATGCTATAAAGTCGGAATCCAGAGAAGAATTCGGGCCCCAGCTACCATCAATAGGGGATATGGTAAGGACCCAAAACTTCCAAGAATGTAAAATTTAGGCCCTAGCCTTCATGCCATAAACACCACATTATTCTAATAACGGGAAATAAATAGGCATAAGTCTAAACTATCATTTTAATTTCGATGCCAATTCTTGATCGCATTAAGCCGTTTAGTTAGTCCTTGTTGTTTCCATTCTTAAACAGCTTCATTTAAGCAGTTACCAAATTCGCCGAATAATTCATTTATTGTACCTAATGATTACCCTCACAAATTGAATAAGACTTCAGAAAAGAGAGTACAATTACCATACGAATTGTTTCACTCAGTAGAGAGGAATTACCTCCTCGAGGGCCGCTCGTCTAGATGGTTTACACTTTACCCGATTAACGAAAACACTTCTCGTGTTATTTATTTCTCTCTTTCTTCTTCTATCTCAGCCAATTCCATTTTATTTCAGGGGACACGCCCATACTGTCCTTTCACGTCCGGTTCGAGAAATGGAGATGGCACACACTACCACTGAGACCATGGTAAGAGCAAAATTAAAACTTATTACAAATAATATTACTCTTATTTCCGTATATTCTAAAAACCTTCATTGAAACATAGCTATCCACGTTTTCTTCAATGCATTGTGGATATCCCATTGCATAATTTTCTTAGAGAACTACAGTTGCCAAAGAATGGTACAAATTCATCGGTATCTACCATCCATAAGCATCAGCAGTCCTGAGTACTTGTCTTCCCTTGGTTCGATCCCACGAGACGACATACTTATTATCAAATAAAACATTCCCCTCCTGTTAGCACCTATGAAAACATAGTAATTCCGAGGTAGAGCGAATTGGAAATTGTAAAAGACATTTGCAGCATAATGCTTATATATATGTTTGCGCATGTGAAGAGGCTATTTGTAACTTACATGACACTATTACAGTACCCTAAAAGACAACCAATATATATATATATATATATATATATATATATATATATATATATATATATATATATATTTCTCCCATTAATACAAAAGATAATAAACAGAAGATAAGGACCTCGCGTTATTTGGGTCTAAGCTCTACATCTGGTGTCAGGCTTAATACTGGTGATTGATTTGTTACATACTTTCTGTTCATTTAGTATGCATGTGAAAAATAGAGCACTTCTTAAAAGAATACTTAAACCACTTTTAAATGGAAAAAAAATTCTTGAACCATTCTTCAAGAAAGAAAAAATCATATTAAGCCCCTGAATACACATTCATAGTTTTGTATGTGTTTGCCCAAAAAGTTACAATTTTATCTTAAATTGTAATTATTCATGCTTGTCATCCCAACTGAGATTATGTCCATACATTTCAGGATTACACTGATGATCCCCACTAACAAAGTCTATCGACAATTATCGACATTACATCTTTATCTGCAAAATAAGTACTTAATTCTCAACTTTTTAGCTAACCTAAAAACGGTGGTACCTTTATAAGGAACTCCTGTCCAAGGACATGGACGAGAGATATCTTCCCTTATAATATTGGAACGAAGATACAAGATAGACTCTCTCGCATTTCAAAGGCTGGGCACTCAAAAACTCTTGATTTCCAGGAGTCCACCCAGATGTCCCATAAAGGCTTTATACATTAATAGTACCATGATTGTACTGCAATATTTCAGTTACTGTCTGGTCACATCCTCAAGATAATCAGCATAATTCCACCTTTGCTCCAAATTTAATGCTCCTTAGAAAACAATAAAATAACAAAGCGAAAAGGACTTATTAGCAATAAAATTATTAACATTTATATTTTTTGAAACAATGTAAATAAACAAATAACTAAATGACATACACAGAGACACATGCACACAGACACAGACAGACACAACAGACACACACACACACACACACACACACACACACACATATATATATATATATATATATATATATATATATATATATATATATACATATATATATATATATAATATATATATATATATATATATATGTATATATATATATATATATATATATATATATATATATATATATATATATATATATATATATATATATATATATATATAATACAATATATAACATATATAGTAAGTGTTTACATAATAAAAATATGGAATGTTAGTCCATATATATTAAAGGATAAAACTAAAGAGGTCAACCAGATTGCTTGCAGGAATGTGATCAGACTAGAGACGCTAAAGATGACGTATACAATAAAAGTACGCTAAGATAACATGCCGTCACCTGTAGTCATTCAATTGTTTATAAACATTAGTCCAAGCTCCCTGCTTGAGACAACTACCGCGACCTATAATTCAAACGGCCTACGTGATCTGTAGCGTGTCTCATTTTGATTGTATGTTCGTATGAAACTATGTCATCTGATTGTATGTTCATATGTTCGAACTACTGTCTGTTCCTTCATAACTTGTAACAGAGATGGTAGACAGGCAGAACAGAGTTAGCTATCGTCATTAGAAGACCTGTACCTCTTTACCTAAGCTTTATCATGTAGAGGAATAGGATTAGCCATCATCATTGGCAGAAGCGATCAAGCTATCGTTATTAGAAGACTTGTACAATCATACCTGATCTTCACCATGTAAACTAAGAAGAATATATATATTTTTATACTTCGTGTTTTCTACAAGAACCTCCTCACCGAATCAGCATGAGTTTAACACATCGTCGTCATAAGCAAGAAGATAATCCTGACTTCGTAAGTGATTTACAAACCCCAAGACACTCCATTGAAGATGGAAGTGCAATACCAACCGACTTAGCGTAAGATTATCGCAAGTCTAACATTACCTCATAGGGCGCCTTATCATACAAGGCACAAGCCCTAAAATATATAATATATATATATATATATATATATATATATATATATATATATATAATATATATATATATATATATATATTGACCTAGAAGCCATTCTCCTACTAGGATGGTTCCAGAGAAGAAATAAAAACAGAAGGCTCTTGAGCAATGTGCCAGCTGCACCTACATAAAGTACTATATTTTATAAGCACTTGCGAATTCTGAATCAAAGGAAAACTCTCAGTCCAACACTTCTTTGCATTATCTTTTCTTCAACATTCCCTCTTCCTAATCATATTCCTTCCTCCCAAAAGCTATAGATATACACAAGCTTTACACCAACCTATTATCATTCATTCTCTCCATATGACAAAACCATCGTTTTAAAATAATTTGATTCGTGTTTTCACAAACCTTTTCACCACAGCTGTACATCTCCATCGTTTGTCACCATTCAGCCCTTCTTACTCCACATATGCTAGGCCTTTCTTCTCCTATTCAACATTAGTACTTCACTTCAACAAAGGAATGTTCATTAATCTTTACTAACATCGCAATTGTTTCTATTTACTCTAGAAAGAAGCATAATGGTCAATATCTCATTCATGCATCAGCAGGCGAATTGGGAATGAGTCCCTGTGCAAAATAATATCACAACCTTAGCGTCTCCATACAACTACACAGAAAGTTCATCAGTAGTGTGTCAAACTGCCTTCACACACTACACCATATTTTGCATTTACTCATGCATACTTAAAAATTTAAACTACGTCATTCTATAGTAATGGGCGTTATGTCCATCTGCCTGCCTGTTATTCAATCACGGTTGAACGGCTTTACGGATTTAAACAAAACAAAAACTATTGTATAGGGCTTTGATCGATGATGGTTTACAGTCACATATGGCTATAACTAGATCACTGGTTTTCTAGGTATAATTTCTTATAAATTCATAAATACCCCCTCAAATAAAAGTTAAATTAGGATATCTGACATATACCTTTGCAGCGGCCATGTGGGTTCTTATAGACACCCATGTATGGGTTGCCCACAGATTTGAGTATTCTCTGGAGATGATAAGTTTCGAAGATTTCAAAGCAGGCTCAACTTTGGGGTTCAAAATGTTGTTTCCATCGAGCACTCATTTCTCTTTCAAGTGACATATGAGAGACAACAGTGAAATGCAAGTTCATTTTTGTTTTAAATTGCATGTACATTGCGAGTTATCGATTTAATAAAGCATTTAATCGCCAATGCTGACACACATATTCTATGCATTTCATTTCACATCATCGATGGGTAGTTTTGCTAGTTGTTAATAAGCAGTAATGCATGGATCTTACTGGCCTAGGAAGTGTCAGTAACTCTGGGTTCCAATGGAACATATCCCAAGGCAGTGAAGTCACTAGAGGGGTCTAGGGATGGGAAATACCATAAAAACTGGCAAATGAGCCACCCTCCCCCTCTCTCGACGGCCAACGCATATTATATGGCACATCAGTCCATATTGCTATGGGTTGCACCCATGTTGGTAGTAAGAGTTCATCCTTATCAGATACCAGTGGCATGAGGTGTTTTACCTGTGTTCAGGGAAGCACCCAGTAAAGGGTTGTGGAGCCCAAAGTTGGTTAAAATGGCAATTTCAGTTCAGATGAGCCTCTTCTGATGATGACATGTAAGTTACTCTTTCTACACCTGAGGGATCAAATAAAGCATTCTCAAAATAGAGAAAACTACATACATACATACATATATATATATATATATATATATATATATATATATATATATATATATATATATGCGATTAATACGAACAGGTAAAATTTGAATGGAAAGCACTTAGTGGAAAAGTAAGTTAAAACGTGTTCCCCATCTGCTGAATAACTTTTATGTTGATGTGGAATTCAATAACAATGATACAATGAAAACACTGATAAAGAACTCTCACGGCATTACAGAGGTTGTGTACACCAAATTCCATGTTTTTCATGTGACAATCCTAAGTTGATTGAACTGATAAATTACTGGAAACAAATCAAACGACATAAAAAATTCGACATTATGCACAATATAACTAGTTTTTGGGCATGTTAGTGGCAATTATCTGTACAGGGGATTAAATATTGGTCTACTCTAATAACTTGTCATTAGGATATACAACAGGATCTAGTATTATACAAGCAAGCTTTCATATGAACATGATTATAAGCCCAGTCATTATATCAACTTGATCCTCAAGAGAAAGACTTAAAATTAAAAGATTGTACAGTGTAGTTGACCCTGGTCCAAATGAGAAGAAAACGTTAGGCTTATTACTCTCTTTTCAGAGATAATATTCGTCAAGTGTCCAGCGAAAACAAGATTTATAAAGAACACAAACTCTCTCTGTCAAAAGAGTTCTGCCTACTCATCGCCGGTTCAAAGGACAGTTTTTCGTTCTTTGCAAGTTCTAGTTTATTGTGTTTCAACTTAGCGCGTATACCATTCTCGGAAAATATTTTAGGATTTCATTGCTAGTCCCTGTCCTCCTCCATCCTGCCACCAAAATCAACAGAAGTAGGATGTAGTTTTGAGGGAACTCAAGAGTTCTCACGCTTGCATCCGGTATCGAACTTAGGATTCTGACTGTTTAGGTGCATCTAGTTAACACTTAACGATTTAACTTCACCTTAATTTTTAATCTTATGCAATTCTCATTTTTAATGAATGCTTTGAAAGTATAACTTGTTCATTGATATTCCTCTCTGGAACGGAAAGAAGGTTAGACTTATTCTACCGAATACTATTAACCTCGTTGTTGTAACTGTCTCTTCGTTAGGAATATGAGTGCGCTCGAATTTATTTAAATAATAGACTACTAAATATTCAACATCTATTCGCGCGACGGCTTTAATTGCAATCCGATATGCACGAGTAAATAAAGTCCTGTCACGTGATATACCAAACGTTGGTGCACTAATTCTGTAAGAATTTGCTTTCATATAAAGACAAATATTGAAAACTGCTTCAGGTGTGTAAAGGTCATTCTACGTTTGCTCATCATTCTCACAAAGAACAGCGCAGAACTGGTCTTCGATAATAAGATTTTTGGGGGGTGGGGGGGTTGGGGCGAATTTGATGGTGGTACGATCTCCGCCGGCAATCGATTGCGCTAAATCTAAAAACTCGAATTGAAAATTAAGGCTGTCATTTCTTCATAACGACACAACTATATTCGGATGCTCAAATATAATGAAAATAAAATTGGGGCATCTCCATCCTATATAAACTAAGAAAGTAAATGAAGAAAAACGAGAGAGAGAGAGAGAGAGAGAGAGAGAGAGAGAGAGAGAGAGAGAGAGAGAGAGCATAAATACGAAGCTCCCAGAGTTTTTCTTTTATTCTTTTAGAACAACCGGTCAAGAACCATAACTCTTTGACTTGTGGTTGAAAAAATAAAGAAATCTTCTAAAACAGCCGAAGCCCCTTCCGACGAAATCCGTAAAACCTGTAAGATATGAGGACTGAAACGCTAGCTGTGGCCAATCCAACGTACGTTAGCCCCCCTAAAGATAGGATAAAAACACTGCTTCACCCCTGAAAATATGGAGGATGTAAAAATGCAAGTGGATTGCAGCCTTTCCCACTAAAGATGGGAAAGTACGAGACGCCGCCATTGGACAGCTGTGCTCAAGATCTACAGGATCTTTGGCTTATTTTCCGTCTACAAGAAATTTTACGGTTTTTAGCAATCCTTAATAAAGGAAATTTCGCCTTCATGCCATTTACCCTGTGTGTCTCGTTATAATGATGAGCCAAACGAGAGGGTCACGACAACAGTGTTTTACGGTGCAGACTTCTCAGCAGCTCGGGAAGAAAACTGAAAACTGGGAACGTCGTACACGCCGTTTTGCCTGTCTGCCTAACAGCAACACACCCGGCATCCCCTTCCCCTAACCGACCACGTTCTGTTTCTCAGAGAAGAATTATTTTTCAAAAGATGTAAAGTATTTTGATATTAAAAAGAATAGAGTTGTAATTATGTCTGTGAGACCGTTTATATGATGAGAGAGAGAGAGAGAGAGAGAGAGAGAGAGGGTCTGAAAAAATCAGGAAAGAGCCATTGCCATAATTATCTTTCTATCAAAAAAATATTCCACAGCCTTCCAGATATTTCATAAACGCCTCATTCCATTCAATGCAATTTTACCTACAAATTTCTACCTTCTTGATGTTGATGGTCCTTTTCCTTTCAGATTTCCTTCCTGTCAGCCTCTATCTATCAAGCAGTATCTCTCATTCTTCCTACTAGGATCTTCAAATTATGCTCTTTTAAACTAACCTACTAACAATTAATCGTTTTATACGACCAAGCCCGCTCAAAATATAATACTTAATTTTTCATGAAATGTTACATTCCTTCATTTATCACATTTTCATAACCATACTCTTGTCTCTTTCATAACTTTCGGAGGGACTCTACTGTATTTCTTACCCTACTCATTACGTGAGGGGCGGTTTCCTCTCATTCCTCCATTAAACACTACAGTTTGCCACCTTTCGTGTTAATATTCACAACTCCATTTCCCTGGCTTTCACTGATCACAATATTCCATTCATTAACATTTAATGACAGTTCTCACCTTTTACGAAAATTCTAAAGTTTTCTAGGACAAATACATGAATAAAGGCTGCTTCGACTTACAAACAATTCGGAGTACGTTAGTAATGTAATAAAATTTGGGGAAGGGACCGGTGCAGTCTTTAACTTGAATAAAAAAGCAATCTAAAGAAAATGTCAGCCTCAACCTTGTTGGACTAAGTTGAAATATTTTTTTCTTAAGATCTAATTCATTTGCGTTCCCTGTTTTATTCTATAAAATTGAATAATTGTTGCCTGGTCCCAAAAGGAGACTCATTTGACCATACTTCTGAGGCCCACACAGTCTTCTGCTGACATTTTCCTTCCTTATGACTGTCCCAAAATTAACTTCTCACTGCAAATAACACCGAATGCAACATAGGTATTCCATAAAAAGAAAAAATATACATAACCTTAAATATATAGTAGTTTTTAAATTCGGAGCAGTCTGAGATTGATTTTTGCAATTTTTATAAAACAATTATTCAGCAAACGTAAATATACCGGACATTGAACGGTTTAATGGTAACTCACGACCAGCAGAAGCAAGAACAGATTATTGCACTTAGCCACAGACGTCTCTATATGAATAAACAGTAGGTAGTTGTACCTGATGACTAGGCATGTATGGCCCAAACCCCTTTACCAAAAAGTATAGGGACAGTAATGTCGTGTGCCAGGGCTTGAGAGGAACTGATCTCGGGACCAACACTAAAAGGTTGTAGTTGGTAGTTCGCCAGAGCTACTCTCCGCTCTTCTACTGCTCTTTGGCGTTATTAAATACAATTCTTAGTCTTTTATTTCCTGATAATTAGCATACGTAGAAGTTAAAATCAGCTGCACACTGAGCTCTATCTAGATATAAGTGTGCTCTATGTAGATATAACTTTTAATAGAGTTTCTAAATAAAAATGCATGAATACCAACTTTCATAATTGTTGTTTTAATGACTTGCATTTCGTTAACAGCAATTAACTTTAGAAACGTTCAGGCAATATCTTAGATGTTGAAAGCTATCAGACTATCAAATGTTCCCGAGATTCCAAGTAGTAAAGAGACATTGACAAGTTATGAATCAGCCATAGGCAATCTTTGAAATGAATGAGTCGGATGCAAGAGAAACAGCATGTGAAAAGGAAGGTTTTTTTTCATTTTATTACAAAAAATCCTTTTACATTGTTATATGAATGTACATATATTTATATTTATAAAATATAGCTTAAAACTAACAAAAGTTACTGAACCATCAAATATATACTGCAAATATATACACTACAGAAATTTTTACAAAATAAACCTGTACACTTTTTCTTCCATGTTTCAGTAATTATGTATCTTTGTGCCATTATTTTACCAATTAATTTTTCCTTCAATTTATAGTAATTTAATCTTACATCTCTGTTCATCCACAATTCAACGATGTAGGCAGTAATGATCAAAATTGCAGCATTCCTTTCTTTCTTTTTGATATGTGGAAGATCAAAATACAATATCTTTAACATCTGGGGAAACCTAATAGAACATATATTTCGTAGGGTATTCTTCAACCACAATTTCATTATTTCTCTTACAAAAGTATACAGTATGAAGAATTGTCTCTTCTTTTTGACAGTCTTCACAAAAGCTATTATTTACTATACCTAACTGACAAAGCTTTTTCTTAGAAGGCAAAGCCTCATGTACATACCTATATATTATATTTCTGTCATAAGGGTTTATAAAGTTAACATTAATGTTATTCCATATTGAATTCCAGTCATAACAAGGGTATTTTTCAATAACTGTTACTACACCGTTGACACTAAATAACTCATTATACATAACCTTATTTGTCATATATGGGAAGGTTTTACTGTGGAACAAGCTCCTTAAATAACTCAATATTTCTGTAATATGGTGTCTCTATAAACGACACAGGCATACCTAAACTTGGTTTATTAATCATATTATTTACACAAATATTCATGTAGTGATAAATAAATACATAAGAAAATGACTCATTAAGGTACACTTTTAAAAAGCTAGATACTAGCATTACTTGAGACTTATAGAATACATTTATCAAACCAATCCCTCCTTGATCTTTAGCCAAGTATAACGTCTCTTGTTTAATTGGCTGATAACCATTGTTCCAGATATAACGAAAAGTTATTGTTTTCCATTCAGCATAAAAATCTTTTGGCATCGGATAAATGTGTGCTAAGTACCAAATTTTCGAGCTAATAAGCGAGTTAATGATAATAGCTTTTTGCACAAGTGTTAAACGCCTGCTATATAGGGTTTTGATTTTTTTAAATTAAATTTTCCTTCACATAATACCAGTTGAAATGCAGACATTCTTGATAATTATTAGAGAAATACACACCCAATATCTTTATCCTACCAAGTTTCACGTCTAACCAATGGAGCGCCCAGTCTTCTCTATTACTCCATCTCCCAGTTCCGAATACTGAGGTCTTGCTTTTGTTCAACTTAGCACCTGACGCTTTTTCAAAATCATGAATCACATTTTCCAGCACATTTAAACCAGTTTCATTTTCAATGAAAATGTGTGAGTCGTCAGCATATCCAGCAATTGATAACTTTTTGGCATTTGGCATGGATAAGGAAAAAGGGGATAACTTAGTTTTTATCATCCTGTAAAATGGATCAAGGTACACAGCAAATAGAACCATTGAAAGAGGGCATCCCTGCCTCACTGACTGTTTAACAACATATGGTTTGGATAACAAACCATTTACCATCACAGAACTAGTTATCTGATTATATAAGCCTCCTACCCAACAAATTGCTTATTTTGCAAGACCAAAAGCTTTCAATATTTTAAGTACAAACTTTATACTCACTCTATCAAATACACGAGACCAGTCTAAAGATATAATAGCACACTTATTATTACACTCATTAGCAAAATATAATACATCTCTAATTAGAGTGTTACACTCTATGATACTTCTGCCTGGAATACAGAACTGTTCAGAGGAAATCATCTGATCAATGCATGCTGTTAATCTTCTGCATATAAGTTTAGACAGGATTTTGTGGTCCACGTTCAACATGCAAATAGGTCTCCAATTTTTTAGTAGCTTTATATCCTCAGTCTTTGGAATAAGTTTTATTAGACCGTGTCTCTGAGTCTTTGTTAACAAAAATACTTCTAAATAGTTGTGAACAACTTCAAGAAAATCCATTCCTATTACATGCCACAATTTCTTATAAAACTCCACTGGAATACCATCATTTCCAGGCGATTTATTATTATTCATTCCATTAAAAATACTTCCAATTTCTTTGAGCGACGAATTTTTTAACATTTCCCTGTTATCATCCTCTGATAGCACATTTGGTATTAAAGAAACATATTCATATTCACAGTTTGCACTTACCTCTGACTCTGTGGACATTAAATTCACATAATAATCACTAATGTAAGTAGCTATACAATCAGTACCTGAAATAATCTGTCCCTCTTTCAACTTTCCTATATTTTCAGTCGTCATTTCACTCATAACTAGCTTTTGTGCCCTTGCCTTTTGCTTATTCAGCAGGTAGTGGGACAATTTCTCGCCCTCAATTTGTTCTTTAAGTCTACTTCTGATTCTCACTCCTTCAACAACATCATTCTTCAGTTTCGTGATTATAGTTTTAAGTTGATCTATTTCATTATAGTTAGTAATCGATAAAATGCTAGCTTTCTCCAAGGCTCTTTTTAGACAACTCTCAAAATAGTTCAATCTTCCAAATTTATATTTATTTTTTTCTCTACCTGCTTTAATAAAGAAAACTTTAATTCTTTGCTTAGCATCATCCCACCATTCCCAATATCCGAAAAAGAAGTTTTAGTGTTCTTCACACTTAGCCAGAAACTCTTAAATTTGTCCAAAATATCCGAATCCTCCAAAAGTGAAACATTCATTTTCCACAATCCTTTATACACTTTAATGTTTGGGTTTATAACAAATTCGAAAGATACGCATCCTATGTGGTCACTAAAACTTTCTGGAATTGTATCTACATCGGTAATGGAATTGAACAACTTATCAACATATATCCTATCTAACCTTGCACCATAATCTGCTTTTACATAGGTATAAGGTGGAACAGCCTTTTTAAAAGTATAAATGTTTTTCATTTTTAAATTCTTATTCAGGTCTTTAAGACTTGAAGACATAAGATAGGAGTTACGTTTAGAACAATCTCTTTCACTAGTAATACAATTGAAATCGCCCCCAAATATCAAATTTTCCGTATTACCTCTCAGGTAAAATCACAGGTCTTGTTCAAAGAAATTTTCCCTTTCACCTTTCTTTGTCGATCCAGAAGGTGCATATACATTCAGGATGTGCAATAAACTCTGACCAATGCATATCCGCAAATAAAGTATCTTGCCTTCAGCATCCTTTTCTTCACTAAAGACTGAACACTGAAAAGACTTTTTTTATCAATATACCAGTACCACCTTTCAACATAACTGGGGTATTAGAAAAATGTCAAAATCTAAAGACAGAGAGTCTAGTAATTCAATAGTCCTAATATTATGTTCCTGAAAGATTAAAATGTCTATTCTACTGAGCAGTAGAAATGATTTCAGCGCTTCCTGCTTTTTAGCATTATTTAATCCATTAATATTTACTGTAGCAATTTTAATGTTCATTTAAGAAAAATGTTACATTAACTGCTTCTTTATCCTTCTAGCACTTGGACTCACCTTTCTCTTATTGTACCCTTTATGAGTGCTATTTTTATTTCTCATATTTTTACCCTTATTTTCACATAGAGCAAAACCTCCTACTTGCATATTTTCTTCTAACTCGTCGTCACTCCCTTTTATATTAATACAACTATTTCCATCCATACATTCCAATTCATCCATCACCGATGCTTCAGAGGATAAGTTCTGTTTATTTTCATGCTTATCATGGTCATCTAACAAATACTCGTCAACCAAGTTACTCTTACCAACGCTCACTTTTGGGAGTACATTTAAACCTACTACGTTCATATCTAAATTACCATCACCTTTTATAGGTAAACAGTCTTCATATTCAATGACTCCTTCCGGAACTATGCACCTGGGCTCTCGGTATCCCGTACTTGTTTCAACAGCCAAACTGTGCGTCGCTCCGCTGTCAACCTTTCTAACAACCTCAGGGCCATCAGCGTTTGCTGTTGGCTCATTATTAGCCACTACGTCATTACTTATACATTTCCCCACACCATCACCTCTGACACCCTCATGTACTACATCCATCATCACGGGTTCCTCAAAAATAGCATTTATATCACTATTATCAGCTTCCTGGTTTTCCAAAATCAATCGGGTCTTTTTCTGGTCGATGAATTTCTGCAGTAACTACGTGAGTCTGTAAAACCTCCATTATTTCTGACTTACCTAGATTACCCTGTTCACTATACATCTTTTGATAATCACCATGATCAACCACCATCCCACCGGTATTCGTACCAGAAATCACGGGTTCCTTTGCGCCCAGTAAATCGGGGAAGTCGGCACTCCTCAATTTAGCCCAAGTATTCACCTCCACCGCACAATCAGCAATCAAATGCCCCGTGCTACCACATTTTTTACAAGTACGAGGCTGCCCACTAAATAAGACCCCTTATTGAAATGTAGGAAGGGATATGTTTTTCTAGTTCCATGAAAATCGTTCTGTCCCCGCTCAGAGCAAAACTGTAATGACCAAATCCAAGCGTATTCTCACGAACATTTTTCACTTTTCCATAGAAGGGGAAAAAATTTTCAAGTACCGAAGACTGCATTTCGAAAGGTACACTCCTAATCTTAACGTAAGGGATTGCCTTGGACACATTGTTCATCTTCACTTCACCGCTATTGTACTTGATTAGCTTCTCATCATACCTTTCCATCAGGGAATCAAAAAAGGATTGAGACTTGACCTTAAACAGACACTTTGATTTTCCAGTGACACAAATGCCGTAAACCTCATTATCTGGAATCTCCATTACATCACGACATATTTTGGGCAATACATCTGAACTGTACATCTTATCATTTAAGAACGATATGCAGAAAGTGTTTATCCTTCTTGTTAACGTCATCATATCAGCCATTTAGGATCTCGAATGCCCTGTTGGGCACTCGATTACAAGTAACTTGATAACTTGCGAACCGGGGTTACAGCTGAAAACCAAACAAGAGTATGGACGGAGCAGCAGTCAGGAGAACCTTCCCTCACGACAGCTCAAAGCCTAACATTGACAAGTTATGAATCAGCCACATAGGCAATCTTTGAAATGAATGAGTCGGATGCAAGAGAAACAGCATGTGAAAAGGAAGGTAGTATAGTTTTAATTTACTGCAAAAGAAAACTACTGAGATGGTTATTTACCCGTCCGCACTTTCTCTGTACGCCCTCAGAGCTTAAAAACTACTGAGGCTAGAGGGCTCCAAACTGTTATGTTGATCATCCATCCTCTAATCATAAAACATACCAAATTGCAGTCCCTCTAGCTTAAAGTTAACGTTAGCCATGATCGTGCGTCTGACACCGCTATAGGTGCCAATAACACAGGCCACCACAAAAAAATTCGATTGAGCCTAAAAAACCTCAGCGCATTTTACTTGTCTCTTGTCAATCTTGAGTAACACGACAGTGATCATCAGTGTTACGAGTTGGGATCAGTCTCTTATCTATCTAAGCCCTGATCACACAAACGTTCCCGTCATACAGTCCTCTAGTACCTTTTAATTCAAGGTGTGCCATCACTCCCATTCATTTTACCAATTTTTTACAATGATTTTTTCCCGCACTTGGGCATTATACACAGCTTCGGATCCTTTTTTCTTTTCTCTCAAAAGCAATACCATGTTGAACTTTCAGTCTCAATTGAACCCTGGTGGCCGGAGAGAGGGTCAGTAAGTGATAACTTTCCATCTAAAAATCCCAGCTACCAGCTACATTGCATGGACATCAAACTCAACTCTTCGGATGTTTTTTATCATGTAATACTTTATTGAACTGTGTGTGTGTACTTCTGCTTATATGTGCATCTACATGTGTCGACAAAACAGAATTAAAAATATTATCGAGAAGCCTAACAAAAACTGAACAAAATGGGGATGAAACAAACTAATGATTTGAGAATGTTCGCATGTAGCCATGAACCCAGAGACGTTTTTCATTTCCCAGTCGAGCAATTATTTCGAACTGCTTAATCAACAGAAATAAAACGGATCACGTCTTATAATGTCACAGTCGTTATATCTTTATTAGCATTTAATTTCTACACAGGGCACACTTAGCAATGTGTCTATATATTATCGACTTTCCATTTCCGTGGGGAGAGGAAATACATTTGGCGCAGCCTAATCTTTTTCTTTTCCCATTTCGTTCATCTTTGAATGTATTCCTTCTGCTCTTACTTCTTCCGTTCAGCTTTTAGCAAATTCTTTGTCCTTTTTTTATTAGCACTCAAACCAAACTGACAAACAAATTTTATGCAGAACAGATGCATAAAATCTAATGGTTCACTATAACTACCATACCATAAGATTAATTCCAAATAATTTGCAGTTGATTGCATAACGTTAAAAACTAATTACGTACCTCACGTTTGCTTCGGTTACCCAAATCCGCAGCACTCTGGAATTCTGTAATGATTTATAAAGGCAATCCAAAATAAAAACGACTTCTCGCTTGAAAATTTTCATCATTCTTTCCGAATGTAGCTAACTTATTTCTCATTTTTCTCAGAATCATTTCTAGCACAGAATCATTTTGTAAAGATCAAATCATGAATCTGACGCAAAACTTCAAGCATAACAGGCATTTTTTTCTCAATAGGCCTATTATGCTTCTGCCTGGAACTAGCGAGATTTTACTTGGAATTTATTCTCATATCTGGAGAGGTAAACCCCATCGTTGGAAGCATATAAACCTGTCACTGCCAAATATTTGATGTTTGAAAAATCAATTCACAGAAGCTCTCTCTCTCTCTCTCTCTCTCTCCTCTCTCCTCTCTCTCTCAAGCATCATTTTGGACTAAAAATGTTATTAATCACCTAATGGGACGATTCTGGTTTCACATTAAGCACAGTTTGGACCTGATCCCTATACAAGAGAACATTTTGACCATTCCCCCCAACCCACCCCGCTATTTTTTTAATGTGCTATCTAAATTTTGAAGTCTTACATTTTCAATCGCACTATTTCTCTGACATCGATACGGAGAGAGAGAGAGAGAGAGAGAGAGAGAGAGAGAGAGAGAGAGAGAGAGAGAGAGAGACGCATGGAACCAAGGCTCAAACAGAGCAACCTTAATCTCTATTAGGTTCAACTTCAAATTTTGAAGATGCAACCGAAACCCCGCAAAGCTTACCTGTTAACAGATGACCCCATTAATTTAATCCCTATGGTAATATATGCAGACGCTGGTTTGTGGAGGCCGGATTACCTCGTTCTCTTCTTGTGCACTCTTACATAATCGCACGCTAATACACACACACACATACACATTATATATATATATATATATATATATATATATATATATATATATATATATATATATATATATATATATATATATATATATATATTATATACATATCCACAGAGCACACAAATAGACATTAGGTGTAATATTTGCACGGGTACAAGAATTCCTTACTGATTTATGCAAAATTACTTTTTATTTTTAAAAATAACGGCTAATTTTCTCATTCTTCTTGCTTTAGGGGAACGCAGTTAGGTAGTACGGACATATGCTTATATCTGTTTGATATCAATATCAAGTACCGCAGTTGAGATGAAAGTACAGTTTGAGACACCCGTATCAACCTGATAGTAAATTCGAACACTTTTATTGCCGCCAAAAGATCAATCAAGGGACAGTTTATCACATTTTTAATATTATTCCAAAAACTATCACCCAGGGGTTCTTAACCTCTTGATGACTCCAGACCCCAAATGGTTCTATAGCCCCTTTCCTTAAGTCCACTAAGTCCTATTTGTTCACAACATAACTTATTCTACTTAGTTTAATACATAGTTAGGTATGAATAGCTAGGAATAGAACATAAAAGAAAATCAAAATCATTTATAGTTTTATATAGCTATTTATCTACAAAATGAACCCATGTATACACCGACACATTAAAACAAATATATGCAAATATCCAGAGGTCAAGTCCGATACCCAAAGCATATGGTTCTCATACCCCCAAGGGAATATGGATACCCCCTGTTAAGAACCCCTGCTCTAAAGGACGGTATGAAATCAAATTAGGGAGAACCATGATTCGTGCTTTACACACGTATGTTAGTGTAATGTAAATACCCAGATATGTTACACGTGACAAAAATCATCATCATCATCATCATCATCATTGCCTCCAACGCTTCATTTGAAATTCTGCTTATCATGTGTTGTCTGTGCTTTGTCTTCCACAGATCTCCACTCATCTCCAGCATCCTAGTTCGTAGTTCTCATTGAGGTAGGTCTTCTCCTGCCAGCAAGAGCTCAGCTGACACTGTCACACTATTCTCCAGGGGTTGTGGGCAGGATGTGGGCAGGACATGTCCCTCTCTCTATTTCATTATCTAATCTATAAGTGGAACCTCCGTTATAGCATTATTTCTAACTCTATCCTGTTATCTGAAGCTTAACATGTTTCTTAGAATGTTACTCTGAGAGCAACAAAATCTCTCAGATGTAGTTTCACTGCCACACCATGATTCAATATCAGCAGAGTAATACAAGCTCTACAACACTTGTGTGATATCTTACTTTCGTAAGCAATTTGAATGCATTTGACTACCAAATCTTATTCAACCTGCCCAATGTACAATTTGCCTTTCGTATTCGCATTAAATTCTAACTAAGAAGAACTTGTTCTTAATATCGCTTTTCCTGTATATTTTAAAGATTCAACCTCATTAGTTCCTTTCCCTTCTAATGTTATTTCATCTCTTTGTGCCTCTTCTGCCCTAATTACTTATGTTTTTCTTAGATTTATTTTGAGTCCAAGTTCTCTAGATATATGATGCATTCTATTAAACAAGCCTTGCAAATCTTCTGGTGTTTTGTGGATGAAAACAACAACATTTGCATTTTTTAAGTCTGTCAAATTTTTAATGATACCCTAATATAAACATTCTCTTTCATCTACGACCACCTTTTTTTCTTTATAAAATCTATAAGAAAGAGGAACAACAAAGCAAAGTTGAAATTATATCCCCTTATACCACTTCAGTAATTATTGCATTTATTTTGTTCTTGGGCGATTTCAATTAACTCTACACATTTAATGGGGATGTCGCAGTGACAACAGACCCTCCATAGTACTGACCTGTTAACGCTGTCAAATGCCTACTCCTAATCAACAAAAGCCATCAGTGGACATTTTGAAATTCCGTAGACTAATGCACAATATGCCATTAATACATACATTTGATTCGTGTAATTGCAGCCTTTTCTAAATCTAGCGTGTTCATCCGCATGCTCTTGCCAAAGAGTAATTAAGTATACTTGTAAATATAAGACAAGAGACATAAAGCTATTCCATGAAATTGGACAAAAGGAAAAAAAGAAGGACTATTGAAAGGAAGGTAAATAATGTATTGTATTGAAAGGAGTTTTCTTATTATCAAGATCTCCAAGAAAAAGAATACAATACAGTTTATCAAAATCTTATGAAACTCTAACGGCATAATGGCTAAGAAATAAAAGACATAACAGTAATTAAGAAAATATCTTTACTCATGAAATATGGGTTAAATAAAAAAAAAAAATCCTTACTCATGAAATATGGGTTAAATAAAAAAAAATCCTTACTCATGAAATATGGGTTAAATATAAAATTTTTCACAGACAATCATGCCTGATTGCAGTTTACTGTAATTGACTAAAAAGAAAAGGTCGTGATTTTGATCTTATTCTGTTTATGCAAATTTACGGCACACTAAATATGTCATATTGAAGCTCTTAACACCCGAGCTAAGGCACACAGCTACGCAACGACAGCTGTAATTGAAACGCAGAATTCTTCAAAGAATATTAGAACAGTTACAATCAGACTCCTGTTATCTCCTGTTATTTTATTACTGAACACATACAAACATTTATACAGGCACACGCAACAACCAACCGCACGGACACACATACATACACCTCTGCAGGTGTGTATACAAGAAGTGTTGGATATCACCAAGAGGAAGAGTAATCCTTTCATCTTCACAAGTGCCTTCAGTCTGTGATATTCAGGTATGGACATAAGTTTTTCCTTCCTACTCCTGTTCTCATTTTCACTTCACACTTTTATGCGTCCCTCGCGCGTTTTCCAGTTTCTATCAGGGCTTCCTCTGACTGTTTGTCTCTCTCCTTTCTATTTCTGTACCCCACAGTCTCTTCAGACCTCCCCTCCCAACCATTCTTTTCCCCCCAACCATATCTCTCTCTCTCTCTCTCTCTCTCTCTCACTCTCTCTCTCTCTCTTTCCATATTCATATTCGTGCGGAGAAGCAGATAGCAATCTCCCCCTTGTTCGTGCCTAAGCAAGAGGGAACAGCCGACCTGGCCAACAGCCGACATCCCTCATGGAAGAGGCAGACTAAAGCCGTCATAAATCCAGGCTGTCCTCGCTCATATATTCCACAGCTGCATAATATGAATTTGAAATACATTTTCATTTTGTGGAACAGGCACGATGAAAATGGGAAGGGATGGGAGAACAGGAGAGAGAGAGAGAGAGAGAGAGAGAGAGAGAGAGAGAGAGAGGTTTACGATATGGAGATACCAGTAACGAATATGAATAGACAGGCAGAGGACTGAAAAGAGTGAAGGAATCCTTTGGAAAGAATAAAGGAAACAAAAGGAAAAAGAAATAGCACAATAATCAAAGGCTTTCATATCAAGCTTTAAATACAAGAGTATTCAAAAGATATCTACTGAAATACTATTTTTATGCTTCCGTTAATGGAAATGCAGGAATGAAAAAAGTAGGGAATATAAGAGGGTGAAATAAATACGTAAATCATTGCTGGAGAAGCAAAATATTAAAAATTATAAAGTCACTTAAACCCCAATTTCTTTCATCCCGATGAAAGAGACAATATAAGCTATACTAATAATTATATAAATATATATATATATATATATATATATTATATATATATATATATATATATATATATATATATATATATATATAATACATATATAAATATACATATAAAGCAATTTCTAGTTAGGAGTACTTACTCATAGTCCAGTATATTCTTAACAACACAGGGTACGGACCAGCTAATCCATGACCACGGGCATTTGGTGACCATGCCACACACAGTGAATGGGACGCTATTAATTTCTATTTTTTTTTTTTTTCTTTTAGCGTCCCCAAGGAATGGAAAGGAGGAAATCCACTGCTGCAAGGATCAAAATCCTTTACCAGGCACTCGCCTTTCTTGAAGTACAACAGTGTGCTAATAGTTTTGATCTCAACCTCAGATCAACAATTATTCAACTGGTTCTTCTTAGGACAAATGTCCAGGCTGTGCATAATACTTTTCCATAAGAAATCCCTTGAATAGAGACAGAGCCGTTGGCATCAAGTGGGAGAGGTTTATCCGTCATTCTGGTTAGAAGGATGTTTGGGATATGAAGGGCGTTAATATATTTGGGAAGACCCAGAAATCGTCTGTTAGAGGTTAAATGCCACATTATGTATACGCAGGTCCAATGTGCTGCTTATGTGCTTTCTGTGTAAATGTATGAACTATGAAGCCACTAATGATGTAGAAGTTATATTACAAAAGGCGTTCATCCACGATTTACAAGTTAAAGTATGAATGTGACGGTTTCTGACGTGTTTTCTTTTCTTTAGGAACAGGTTAATATTTGAAATGAAACACACACACACACACACACATATATATATAATATATATATATATATATATATATCATATAATTATATATATATTAATATAATATATATTAGTATAAAATATATATATATATATATAAAATATATAATATATATATATATATCATATATATATATATATATATATATACTTAAAAAATCACAGTAGATGCACGTGACTTCATAAATAAGCCAATACCACAGGAAAATGATAGTCAGAAATCCAAGCACTTTTGTCTTTACTAAGACATTGTCAAGGAGCTGATGAAATACAATTGGAGGGAAAGGTCTCAGGTACACTACAAGATCAAGAATACCAGATGGTTAATTGTCAAAAGGGTAAAAATTAAAAGAGATAATCCAGGATTAACGGATATCACACGGTCACAACCTAAACAGATTTGACCATAACCGAAACTACAAAGTATCTTTTACTGTCCAAAACATGTAAAAACTGAATATATTAATTTTGTTGCTTATATTTATCTACAACATTTTTCATTATGAAAGCATCAAGTTTAAATAAACCAAGACTTAAATTTAGAACATTTCTATTATTTGACTTGATGAAACAAGATTCAATGATATTCCTTTTAACTGTGTCATTACATGTGATTAGGGCTCTTGCTTGATTCCAGTTAATAGGATGATGTAAATCTCTCATATGTACGAATAATGCATTCGATATTTGCCCAGTTCTCACAGAATATTGATGCTGTTTGAGACGTAGTGAAAGAGATTTACCGGTCTGTCCGTAATAGACTTTATCACACTTTTTCCAAGGAATTTCATAAATGTAGCCCGGAAGATCTTTAAGAGAATTTTTGATTACTAAACTCTTGACATTAATTTATTTAACCTGGGTAAAAAAACCCCAACCATTTTTAATTTAGTTTTTAAAAAAGCCCTTTTAAAAAATTTCATAGGAATATCTAAAAACCTTTCATCATAGGGTAATTTTAGAATTTTATGATTACTAAATTCAAGTTTGTCATTAGTTGAATAAAATGTTTTTCTAGCTCTTTTCCATGCTACATCTACAAAAGTCCTTGGGTATTTGTGTTTTAATGCAATATCATAAATAGTTTTAATTTCAGCGTCAATAAACTGCGGGCAACAGACACGTAAAGCCCTTAAGAACATCCCAGAAAAAACAGAGAATTTAACATTTTGATGGTGATTGGAGTAGTAATGAACAAAAGAGGCAATGTTTAGTTAATTTTCGAAAGACTGAAAAGGTGAAATTTCTATCATTTCTATGGACAGTTACATCAAGAAAATTCAAATTACAATTTTTTTCTTCCTCTACAGGAAATTTTATAGAAGGGACTAAATTATTGAGATTATTAAGGAATTCCTGGAGGTTTTCGTGAACTGGCCAAATACAGAAAATATCATCCACATACCTAAACCATACAACTTTTTTGGGAAAAATTCTTGGTAAGAGTTTTGTCTCAAAAAATTCCATGTAAATATTGCTAAGGACAGGAGATAAGGGATCACCCATAGCCATGCCAAACTTTTGTACAAAAAATTCCCCATTAAAACAAAATTTACTATCTTTGATACATAACCTTATGAGACTAATGAGGGAATGTCATGGCGTTCTAATTCATCCTCCAAATATTCAAGTAAGTCATCTACAGGCACTTTTGTAAATAAAGAAACAACATCAAAACTAACCATATTAAAATCAAAATTCAAATTTAAACTATTCAATTTGTTTATTAAATCAACATTGTTTTTAACATTCGTGTTAGAAATATTTCCTACCAAAGGAGTAAGAATTTTTACAAGCCATTTAGATAAATTATACGTAACTGAGCCCACTGAACTAATGATTGGTCTGATAGGGTTATTGATTTTATGTGTCTTGACTAAACCATACATATAAGGTAGGGAGGCCCATTGCGGTGCAAACTGTTTAATTAAATGGTCCAAGCCCTTCAAAATGGATTTAATTTGCTTATTAAAATGGGAGTTCACTGCCTGTGTAGGGTCAGACCTCAGTTTCGTATAAGTATCAGTATCATTTAGCAATGTTGATTTTATAAACAAATTGAAGCATATGACACATGAACTAGAGGTGAGCCAAAACGTTAGTCCCAATACATGTATAGTCTACATCATACTGAAGTCCCATATGATATAAATGCGGTGCTCTCACTTAACAGCTCCTTTTTCTCAAAATAAGAAACACTTTACCCAACAACATACTATTTAGTGTTCAGCGCCTTCTGATAACAACCATAATTACCACATCCACAGCAACTCAGAATCCTAACAATCCCTTCAAATTTATAATGCTATTCAGCTATCTAGGATTTAAAATGCTAACATTTAAAGTCTGTATGCTTTCGGTTAAGTTTTCGAAAAAAGACTACACATCCTCTATGATTTTCATTTCTACTGTTGTAGTAAATAATAAAACATTACCTGTCAATGAGAATTATTGCAACAATGCAACACGTCGGCATCTTACTGTACTCATATCATGGACTGAGTTAATGATTTTCAGACAGCTAATATAATAATAAATTATATATGTTAACAAATCAAACTGGATCAAACTTGAGAAACAATTTTGAATTATACTTATTATACAGTGACTCCTCTCGTGGCTAATGTAAACAGGTTGACAGCTCATAAAGTATATTGTGCAAGAGATTTTTGCTTGAACCTACATTTAACCTGATCCACTTTGTTCAGTCGGCTCTTGCGAAACTACAACGTAAGAGCCAAATAGATCTTCAGTAATTTCATCATGATCTTTGTGTTCATGGAGTCATCGAGTGAATGTGATGTCATATCTGCGAACACAATCTAAAATACGTTGTGACTAATGTTCTTGACAAAGGAGCTATTTATTTAATTATAATGGCGAATATTTTCTTTGTTTAAAAACAAACTTTTAAATCAAATGATATCCTGCAATCAATTAAGTGAAGGCCAATAAGTGACATAATTCATTATCAAACATTAAAGTATACGTGCTCGGGCCATCAAATCATAACCAAAAATATATGACCCTTCCACTGGAAATTAAAGAGAGGAGGAGGAGGAGGAGAAAGAGAAAGAGAAAGAGAAAAGAGAAAGAAAGCAAAGAGGGGGGAAAAAAAAAAGAGGGAAGAGGAAGAGGAAGAGGAGAGAGAGAAGAGAGGAGGAGGAGAAGGAGGAGAGGAGGGAAAGGAAGGAGGAGGAGGAGGATTTTAGGAGAAGGAGGAAGAGGAGGAGGAAGGAGGGAGGAGAAGGAGGAAGAGGAGGAGGTGGAGGAGGAACACTCGTGCTATTTATGTTTCGGCGGAAACCGTACCTAAAATTACAATTAACAAAATTATTCAAAATGGTGTTGGCCTTCTAACAATGGAATAAAAAGTTTCACGAAAGCATATGACATACAACCGACGCATGGTATTCGGAAAACTAAGAAATGTCTTGGGAAATGTGACATTCATGAATTACAAACAGCAACAGCAATGGCAACAAACAACACCGACAAAAGTAGAAATGATAGTAAAATTAATAACAAGCGTTCTCATAAAACAATGCATCTATCTTCTCGCAACCAATAAATTCACAGTCACGCAAACTAAAATCAAATAAACGTTAAACCCAACCATTATTTCCCCAGAGTTCTAACGGCAAATAAACCAGTAACGCTATCAATAAAACCACTTCAATATATTACATAAGTTTATAATATTACGCACATGAAAACGCATATTATAAACACACACACACACACACACACACACATATATAGATAATATATATATATATATATATATATATATATATATAATATTAAATTAATAATATATTATAGATTATATTAATATATATTATATTATAATATATTAGATGAATATATATATTATAATATATATATACAGATATATGTATAATATATATAAGGTATATGTATACGTATACATATGTGCATAAATATATATGTAAGTATATATATATATATATATATATATATATATATATATATATATGTGTGTGTGTGTGGTGTGTGTGTGTGTGTGCGTGTGTGTGTGTGTGTGTGTGTGTGTAGTTACAATGGTTGTAAGCATTTTCCAAAACTGGAAGAGAGTGAAAATAATACCATTTTTGAGGCATCCAATCCGTTTCAGGCTGGGTTCGAGCTACACCTGAAGGTGGTTGTAATGGGCGATTTGAAAACGGACATCTAAAGAGAGAGAGATGGCGTAGTAGGTAGTTCTGGAATCTCTTAAGGGAAAGAGATTGAAGATCCTTGAAGAAGTGTTTTCAGAGAGAACCTTGATTGCTATAAAAATAGTTTCCAAGATACTACATTCATAAAATACTTGAGAAAGAAAGAAGTGAAAAGGAAGAAGGTTATGCATTACTCTTCTGTGAATTGAAGACCCGACGGATGAATGTAATGGTGAAAAGGAGAGTAGATGCTTACGTTCATATTTCAGATCATTATCTGTTTGAAACGAAAGGGGAAAAACGATAGTGGAGGTAGCTTAAGGGAAAAGGTACATTAAATGGTATAAATATAATCTAAGAGGTGTATTCGATAAAAAAGGACTAACAATAACCTTGATAAAGAATATGGCTCTAAACTGGCAACAAAGTGGGAGGAATCTCCGAGGAAAAGCTGAAAGTCAAGTATGAGTGTTCCTGTCTGCAAGGAAGACTTAGTGAAAAGTTGCATCTGTGGGATTAGTGCGGTCTGGATCCATAAGGAGAATGTAGAAAAATATACTGATGTCAAGAATATTTTGGCAGAGATGTTTTGGGGAAAAAGAGAACAGGAAACCTTCGGGATTCCTGGCTAGATGTCGTGGGAGAGATGTTGGACTGAAACTCATAAAATTCCCGGAAGCGTTAAAAAGCACATGCTCGATAAAGATATGAGGACTAGCATACTACATGTATGGAGTCGTCGTCCTGCTTATGACCCTTAATTGCGGCCACACGAAACGCCCATAGTTTTGGGAATCTCCTT
>NC_061090.1:42850145-42870145 GCF_015104395.2 Macrobrachium nipponense
AATATTTTCTGTTTAAACAGAATTCCATCTGACAAATGTTGCCTATATTTCGATAAGAGTTAGCATCAGCAAAATTATTATTATCATCGGAGTACGTGCACATGAAAGTACTAATTTTTGTTGCTAGAATAAAATGATTTCCGTTGCCTAACATACAATTTCTTATTATTCACTATTTGCAGCTAACTTTATGACTGAAGGCAGTGCACCCTCCAGAGAGTCATAAGTGCCTGGATTGCTATACTAGTAGATCGGAATTCGAATTGGCATGCTAGAATCTTTAGTTAATAATTGAGGTTAGATTCCTTTATAATTGTTGTGATAAATACTACAACAGACATTTGGTCAAATAAGTAAAAAATAAGAACGATTATTTTATGAAAATATTCCTGGGTACATCACTGTAGGGAGAAACACATCTGCATCTAGGTACAGCCACATTTTGGGGTCCAAGCTACTAAACAGAAGCAGCGAATGTCGCTACTTAGTAGGACGGGAGGTCAAAAGGCGAGGTTCTAGTGAATTCTCACTTTCAATGGCATCTGCATCGTTGCCATGAAGGCACAGAAATTCTATTCATAAAGATTTAGATCATAGCTAAGAAAATTAATACAGACGACAACGAAGTTTTGACCAGAAAACAAAGATCCTGGGCAGAAAGGCCGCTGAAACAACGTGATGTAGCCACAGTCAGGAGAAGGCCATCGAAATGGCTACGAAATAACCGCATAAAATTAATGCTGGCCGATGATTATTGTCAGGAAATTGTAGCCCAACATGTACTGGCCTCTTGCGTAGCTAGCTTTTATGATTTGTGTACTAAACTTATGAGAATCTCTCTCTCTCTCTCTCTCTCTCTCTCTCTCTCTCTCGAGCTGCAGCCACTCAAGCGAAATTATGGACGTCATTTATATATGCCTCTACCATTCATCGACACATTATTCCTCTACAATACTCTCTCTCTCTCTCTCTCTCTCTCTCTCTCTCTCTCTCTCTCTCTCTCTCTCTCTCTCTCTCTCTAAGAAAAAATAAGGTAATTTCGATATGATAACATATTCCCATTAAAATCTCAATAATCCAGAAGCGTTTACGTACAATATTTAAATGCCCGAATTATAAAGAATAAAGAGAGAGAGGAGTTAGCGTGTGTACTGCTGAAATAAATGATGATGTAGGATCTCTTCCCTAGTGCATTAATGTTAAAAGATTACCTCTCTTCATTTTATTAATGGCAAGGATTATCTGCACCTGCTTTTAGTTTCCTCCCTTTTTTGAAGACCTAAGTCCCGGATGTGGACTCTCTCTCTCTCTCTCTCTCTCTCTCTCTCTCTCTCTCTCTCTCTCTCTCTTTTCTGGTCAATTCGAAGCTTTAATTTTACAAACAGTAGCTACATACTGTCACTTTCTATTCATTCCCAGAAAATGTTGCATCTATAAAAATTTCGGGCTCTGCATCACGAATCGGAACTTCTTGATCAAAGACGAAAATGCTTGAATTCTACTCATTTATAGTTCTATGAACGTATAACGATGACCTTGGTCAAAAGAAGGACGTGGTCTTCTTTAAAAAAAATAAAACACGGATGTCTATAATTCATCTTTGCATCGACCGAACTAATAAAAGTCATGAGTATAAGAAATATAAGTATCTGAACTAATAATGATTTTGTCAGTGACATTTCATAATAGAAATGTGTTTAGGTAATAATCATTCACATATTCATCTTGTCGAAATGACCAGACCTCTTACCTGGAAAAATTAATCAAATACATGTCTGCTTATTTGTCCCATCTCTATTCAAAATATATACCAAAAACTTAATGATGTTCATGAATTAATCATCATTTCTTGAAAATGCATTTAACAATATTTCAGTCTTGAGAAACAGTGTAACGATCATTATAAAGGCCCCAGCTGCCCTGCAGTTTTGCATACAACACACATGAATCAGTTAATGTTACGAGGCATAAAAGTGCCATTTACTGAATGGCTGAAACTCGTGAGAATAACACAAAGGCAAATGTTTGTTATTTCATATAATATCCTCATCAAGCAGCTTTGATTATAATAAGTTTTGAAGGTAATTATGATTCTGAAAATCAATTATGCTTTTCATATGGATACTTTGTTTAACTGACACAGAATTTGAACATAAAACTAATCAGGCTTTGATACGATTCTTTTACATATGCTTATGGAAATATTATTTTCTATCATCATCTGTTCCCACTTAAAAAATTTATTCAAAATTACAGCGAATGAACTTTTTTGTTTGAATCGTAATAATGGAAACTTGGTTATATTTTATTGGCTTGCGTCAGGTATTTTCTTAAATGATTTTGAAAATCGTAAGTCCATGCATTTTCGATCGTGAGTATGTCAAAAACATAACGAAGTTGCAACAGAACGCCCTCATGAGTGAATCATCCCCATCCCCTCTCTCTCTCTCTCTCTCTCTCTCTCTCTCTGTAGCTTTTTACAAAACACTGATCGACCACTTTTTGTCTCGAAGTCCTCACTTTTTCGACTAGAGCGATTTTACCAGATCTCCGGTGGTTGTGATGAATCAAACACGTTCGTGACACAGGGATTTGAAGCCAAGTAGTTGACTCGGGTAACAGTCACGAGAACAACACACAAACACACACATTAAGAATAATCAGAATCGCACGTTCAATCGGTAATCACGAACCGACATGCAGCAGCACGATTACCAATTCAGGTGAACACACTTTCACGTGGAGACTTACACGATTACTCAAGCGACAATCACGATTAGCCACGGCAACGTTTCACGGTTGGTTAATTTAGTCTCCTCAAAAAGTTGATATCAGTATAAACGTCAAAGAGAGAGAGAGAGAGAGAGAGAGAGAGAGAGAGAGAGATTCATGTCATGTGTTTGTTTGGAAGCCTTGTAAAGAGGGAAAGATAAAACAGAAAGTGAAGACAAGAAAAAAAAAACCCTGAAAATATACATAACGGGAAATGAGGAGCGCAAGTGTGTGCTTATGGGGATATATATATATATATATATATATATATATATATATATATATATATATATATATATAAATTCTTTTGTTAAAACAGGATTTGTCTCAAGTATAAAAGGCCCATCAAAGCACTCTGGTTTAGAGCTAAGGACTATATTTCGGTGGCCTGACTTCCACCCTTATCACTTAGTGAACGAAAAACAAGTTACATTTGTGAAATATATAGTGGGGGTCACCACTAAGCTGACGTTGGTTCTGTCAATTATCTTAATCCGCTACATCGTTGCCTTAAGGAAGATATTGTCAATATGGTCAGAGTCCCAAGCTTCATTGGAAAGTTTGATCTTATTATCTTGATTTATCAGAGAAGTTTCTACCATCTGACATTTGTATCGGCAGCTACTTTTGTATATTATTTGGGATAAATTCCAATCCATGATATGGTTCGTGTTATTTATATGATGGATAATTGCCAAACTATGCTGTCCCTATCTAACCAAGTGCTTATCTTGAGCTAATCTTTCTGAGAGAGATTTCCCAGTGAATCCATAGTATGACTTATCACAATAGACTCCTATGTCTTTAGAAACTGGTTTCTGCTGAATGTTAATTAAGGATTTTCCTAATGTATTTGGATAAGTGAAGACTAAAGGGATAGGAAGGTCTAAGGTTTGTGTGATCTCTCATAAATGATATTGTCAGTGAATTTTTCCTTTTCTTTGTTTTCTGTGGGTTTGTAAAAAAATTGCTCTCGTCTTTATGCATGGCTTTTTCCTTTATGTGCATGGGACATTTTAACAAGATAAATTGATTTCTGATTGTTTCAAGTTCTTTGTTAAGAAAATCTGGGGAGCAAATTCTCAGGGCTCTAAGGAATAAGTTATTTGCTATGACGAGTTTAACTGAAATGTCATGGTAGCTGTAAAAATGTACGTATGAAAGTGAGAATGTTGCTTAATTAACATTCAGCAGAAACCAGTTTCCAAAGATGTAACATTCTATGAAATCCCCTGTAGAAATTGTGATAAGTCATACTATGGATTCACAGGAAAATCTCTCTCATACAGATTAACTCAACATAAGCAATCAGTTAGATATCGTCAACATAGTTTGGCAATTTTACATCATATAAATAAGATGAACCATACTGCGGATTGGAACTCATCCAGAATTTTATACAAAAGCAGCTGTCGAAACACATGTCAGATGGTAGAATCTTCACTGATAAAACAACAAGCTAATAGGATCAACCATTCTGGTGGAGCCTGGGACTCTGACCATATAGATAATATCTTCCTTAAGGCAATGATGAAGTGGATTAAGACAACTGACAGAACCAACGTCGGCTTAGTGGTGACCCAAGGCATCACCTGAGGGCATATCTCCCACTATATATTTTGCAAATGTAACTTCTGTCGTTCACTACTTGATAAGGGGGGAAGTCACTCAACCAAAATATAGTCCTTAACTTTAAACCAGGGTGTTTTAATGGGTCTTTTATACTTACATACACACACACACACACACACACACACACACACACACACACACACACACATATATATATATATATATATATATATATATATATATATAAATATATATATGTATAGTATATTACATACATCATACATACATGTAATATAATATATATATATATATATATATATATATATATATATATATAAAATTTATAATATATACATACATATATGAATATACATATACATATATACAGAATCCACTGGTCACTTTTTTACCAGATACATATGAAACTGTAAGAGCCATAATGCCCTCTTAACTTCTTGAATTCTTTGCTCTTTTTTGGACACGTTTGTCACTACAAAGCCTGAAGATCCAAGTTCAAAGAAATTTCTTTGAACTTGGATCTTCAAACTTTGTAGCGACGAGCGTATCCAAAAAAGAGCAAAGAATTCAAGAAGTTAAGAAGGAATTGTGGCTATTACAGTTGCATATACATAACATTATTATGTATATATATAGAGATATATACTATATATAGATGATAATATATAATAATATAATATATATCATATATATTAATAATATATATATATATATATATATATATTCTATATATATATAGTTGCTCCTGCTGCTGAAGGTACAACTCACCAGCGAAAGGCCCGGAATGTAATTCCCAATCAACTTCAAATGAATTCTAAAAGCAAATCCCACAATTATTTACCAGGTAGTTAGACTATTGTATTAGGTCACTTAGGATTGACAAGAGTACCTACTGGGCTGGCATTCTCTCATATGTATATATGTATATATATATATATATATATATATATATATATATATATATATATATATATATATATATATATATATATATTACTAGCCAATGAAACAAGGTGTGGAATAATTTGTGGTTGAGCGCGTGTGCGTTTGAAAATAATGTTATCCATATAAGACTGAATTACACTCTGTACGTGTAAGAAATGATACCTCAAAACTCCATTCTTGTAGTATCCGAAACAAATAATATCACTTGACTCGACAGAGCTAAAGCACACAGAATAATCGTTCTTAAAACGAATGCTGCTCCCCAATAGAAAAACTGACCGACAACACTTCTTTATCGAAACTCATGATAATAAATATATGAAAGAAATTCGTAGCGAACGGAGTACAGTACAATAAATCTAACTCTATCAAAATAAATCAAATGAAATTTCATTGTTTTCAGCTATAAAGTTTACATACTTTTGGCCAAATGCTTGCAAATAAAGCAATAAAACATCGTCAAAAATATAGCTAGTGATAATTCTATCACACACAGCTCAATAAATAACCTTTGCAAAACTAATGAATCCCATCCGCACCATTTTATTACCAGACGACCGACACATTTGCGCTGAATATCGTCACAGAATTTAAAGCAATAATTTCTGAGTGTATAAATATACTGCAGGAAATGAACATGCAGAATGTGAATATATATACAAAAAAAACTGAATATAAAAACGAAATCGATTAAAAGAATAGGCCGTCATTTCCAGGCTGTGGTAAATTTAATTTCATTGTTTAACAATTAACCTTTGCGAAAAGTAACTAAATGTGCATCGATATAAAATTTAAATATATATATATCTTTTCTAAAAAGAAATGCAGGAAGAGGTCATGAATATTTGAATTGAAAAATCATCAACAATTTCTGAGATATTGAAAGACAGCAGGAAAATCCTAGAAGTACTTAAAAGACAAAGCATAGGAAAAAAATGTTTGCTGTTAATCGAAGAGTTAGTTAAAAAGAAGAAGAAGAAAAAAGAATCCCCGTTACCGGCAAATGAACGGTAATATTTCACTTTATTCAAAAGCTAGAAAAGTCAGAAAATACACGTATTAATATTTTCATAAGTTCTTTGTTGCAATGCGGTAATTAATGTGCGTTGCAGATATATTAATCATTCCAAAGTACAACATGCTGAGGTTAAATTATATCAACATACTCTTATCGAATAACTAAACATTCTCTTTTCATCGAAAATATTCCACTCAATCACACATTAATGATGACGATTCTCCTCTCTGCAAATCATCTTTTCTGGAAGTTTTCTTGAAGGTCAACTTGACTCAATATCGAATCTGCTCTGACTATAAACACTAAAGATACCAAATTGGGTCCATCACACTGAACCACGGGAATAAACTTACGGGGTAACAATGTCTTATATACATAAGCAGGAACTATTTCTTGGGCGTTTTCTTGTACCCTGTTATTCTATCTTAAACTACAAAATTACAAAACATGAAGGTACGTCTAGCTAACGATCAGTTTCTTTCCAGTCTTCAGCACATTCTAGTCCATAAAAATCTCTCATGTTTCTTATTCAGTTTGAACATTGTTATCGAGAGCTACTGAAATAGAGGCCTCTGTTTACTGAAAACTGCACTCAACCACAGGCAAAGTCTGTAAATCTCAAAACGCAAAAGCCACCTAAGCTCCTCACTCGGGACATTGGAACTTTCTCATTGCCCACATGATAGAATGATCAGGCCATATCAGAGTTGAGACTTTATACCTCAAGAACCTCCTTTTGCAGGATAAATGCTTCGATAAACAAACACAAGCGAGCGTCCACAACATCTGCATTTAGATGCACACACCCATACATAGACAAGAAAATAAAGGGAACAATGTCTTGATCTTCTTCCATCTCAAGAAATGGAAAGAGCGTTCTGCCCTCACCAAAGGGGAAAGGGAATGAAGTGTGTACATAATTTACCCACTCATACAAACACACACACACACACACACACACACACACACATATATATATATAATATATATATATATATATATATATACATATATATATGTGTGTGTGTGTGTGCGTGTGTGAATGTGTGTGTGCGCGCACGAGCGTAGGTATGTGACCGCCCTTATTTTAACGGGAAGCCTGAATGTGAAATTATCATAATCATAAATTGTTTTTGCAACTTTAAAAATCGGAATATAAATTTACAAATATGCACGGGACGTTTATAAATTTATGTGATCATCATCACAGAGTCATTCAGACGAGAGAGAGAGAGAGAGAGAGAGAGAGAGAGAGAGAGAGAGATTCAGTGCAGTATGTTCCTAGTATGACTACCGTTCTCTGCATCTTACATGAAGAGAAAGATTATGATGCATTTTATTCTATAAAATGTAAAAAAGAAATCGCTGCTATCCACCTGAGTGACATCATAAAAAAAATTGGCAGATGACGATATTCATTAACTTTAATATATATTCCTGCATTATATCACAAATCAGTTATCATGAGAAGGATGACAAGTACAATGATCTTAAGTAGACAAATAAAAAAAAGTGCCGCTAACAAAGGATACATAAAAAAGTGACAGTGGCTGATTGTATGTGGTAACTGATCATGATTTATAACAGACATAAACTTCAGTCGGTGTAAACGTTTTTAGTTCCTAACAATATTCAACTACGAAAGAAGAAATGCCACAGCAGAGAGTAATACTCTTAAATAAAAAAAGAAAGATCAGGCAGTCCATTGACCCCTACACATACAGCGAAGCTTAATTCGGTCTTTCATGCAATCATATGCTTCTTCAGTATTAAAACAACATTCCAGAGTTTCAGAATTATCCACTGTTTTCGGCATCGTATGGCTCTTTATTCTCATCATATGACTCAGCCATCTCAAAACATTCTAATTAGTCTTTGACCAACGCTATCGTTTCTACATCGTTTATTAGTTCAATCCTTCTTACCCCATACATTCGAAGTTAAGTAGCTATCTCATATACTTCCATCTTTTTCTTTCTCATTACTATGCAACGTCAACATTTCCATAGGCAGTCCTCTTCACCTGACTTAAAACAATGGTAATTTAAAATTATTAAATATATATAATAATAAGTTATTAATATATATAATATATATACTATATATATATATTATATATAATAATTAATATTGCAATTAGAAGGTTTGGCTCAAATATTTTTCTTACATTGGCAGTCCCCATCTGCACGTGCATGTGAATCAAGTGTTCTCGAATTAAGATTATCCTTACTTTAAAATCAATATTATATATATATATATATATATATATATATATATATATATATATATATATATATATATATATATATATCGTGTGTGTGTGTGCGTTTGTATTTTATTATATTGCGTGTTGTAGCACTTAAATGAACCAGTTTGAAAATTAGTGAAAATTCATAATTTGGTCTGGCTGTAAGGTGCAAGGGAAGTGGAAGTAGCACATCTTTTCTCAAAGCAAGAGCCTTTGGATGAACGTAATAAAGAAGGAAAAATCTGCGCATGAAAGAAAAATTCTAGGGGTGTGTGCATCTTAGCCTGACTGGTTTTAGAAAAGAAGAAAACATAAATATGCCGGTTGATGTAAACGCAACGATAGTTGACTGATGTCCCACATAAAGGCCGTTTATATAATGAGTACAATAATAGAACACATACACACAGAACCCAACCACCCCCCCCCCACACACACACATTAATAATATATATAATATATATATATATATAATATATATATATATATATATGTATATATATATATATATAATAAATATATATATATATACATATATATATATATATATATAGATATATATATATATATATATATATATATATATATATATATATAGAATATATATATATATATATATATATATATATTACACACACACACACAAAACATTATATATATATATATTATATATATATATATATATATATATATTATATATATATAAATGGGAAAATGTCTTTGTTTGTTTATTTGTAAAGCTATACATATCCATATTGCTTGACTGATTTTGATGACATTTTAACTATTGACTCCCCTTCCCCCCGGGAATGTTTAAGTGAAAATCCGAAATTCGAGAGCCATTTCAAAGGGCTCATAACCCCTTTCTTTCATACCCACTCACCCCTCATTTTTACAATTCCACATTTCGTGACCGATTTTGATGAGCATTTTTACCATAGACTCCCCTCCTTCTAAGGAGGGTTTTCGTCAAAATCCGAAATTCGAGGGTCGTTTCTCAAGCGGCGATAACCCCTCTTTTTCATACCCCCTCAATTTTACAAATCCACATTTCTTGAACGATTTTGATGAGATTTCTACCATCGAATCTCATCCCCGTTCCGCCCCCCGCCATGTAGAAATCAACACTGTGGGGGTAAGACATCATTAGCACTAAGGAGCACCAAAGGGGGTGGGGTTGAGAAGAGATTCCTTGAAACGGGGCTGGTTCTGCCTGTAGACTTAGTAACTTACAAATTTATCATACCTAATTTTGGTTTACATATGACTTACTATTTGGAAAAGAAAACTGCGGGGTAAAACATCAATGGCACCAAAGGGTGTGTGGGTTGAGAGAGAGAGAGAGAGAGAGAGAGAGAGAGAGAGAGAGAGAGTGGCGTTAGGGAGAAGAAAGACGGAAAGGGACAGGGAAGGTTGGAGAGAGAGAGAGAGAGAGAGAGAGAGAGAGAGAGAGAGTTTATCAGTTGCCATATGGAGTTATTCCAGGTAGCGCCGGGTTGGCCATCTCATAGGTCAAAAGCTGATAAAATACGAATATTAAATTAATTTGCTTACTATTATACTTTACACTTCAGGAAAAATTCACCCCTACAACCTCTCACTCTCACCACTGCCTTTAATCCCCTTTCCTTGTTCGAGTTGACTGCCGAGACCTTAATTCCAGGTGCGGTTCTTGTGGGAATGCAAAACCTTGCCCAAACTTGGACACCGTCGTCTCCCGGGCCTGAGCGAAAGACTTCGCAGTGACACGTGATCATACCAGCACTAAATTCACTAATCCCGCCAGTGAGGAACACTCATAATCCATTGAAGCTTTATAAGGCCTCGGACGGCCAGACTTAGTCTTAGAAATTGTCGGACGCTTTTCCAGGATTCCTGTCCTCCCTTTCCTCTGTACACTTTTGCTGTGAGCTTATTCACTTGCCCTCCTCATCGCTGGCCCCCCGAAACACGAGGACGCAGATCTCCTAACAAAGGTAAAGCACCGGGCTTAAGGGTATCTTAGGCAGTCACGTCCCTGTCAACCTATTACTATTTTACTGTTTCCTTTTCATTGTGCTGTATACCTACAGAGAGACCTGTATTGCCTTTATTTATTTGTGCTGATTCAAGTTGCAAAGCATTTAAGTGAAGTATTAATGTCAATGTTAAATTTTGAATAACCGGAAGCGAGTTCATTTCTAAGCACCCTCTGTGTAACTCTTCGATTCCTTAATCACACGCCTCATTCCAGATGAGTACTCATAGAAGTTTTCGATTACATATTAGGAGTTAGTCATTTGTGGGTCTGAGCATCATCTTGTGAGCGTAGTGGTTTCTGCTTACGACACCCTTTGAAATGGACTTCAATTGTGTTTCCTTCAAGAATATCCCTATCAATGCTTCTTTCATCTTATATTGAGGGACTTTTGCTATCAGTCCCAGTTACGCTAACCATTCTTATGATATGTGGTATTTATCGTAAATATAATTAAGTTAAACCCCAGAGCTTAACTAAATACTCCCCATTTGAAGCAGGCCTTCATCTGCATTTAATGACTGTTTTAGCCTGACCTCAACGACAGAGTTTGATTTTTTGAGTTTTCACAGGTTAAGTTTGAAGATCTTCAGTTAACACATTTAGTAACTTAGATCTCCCAGCTGAACATATATCATATGGATATAATGTGTGTGCGTGTGTGTACGTGCTTTTGTTGGAGTTACTGTTTGGTGGCATGTGTGCTTGTATTTTTGCTTCGAAAGTACATCCTAAAAAAATATATATATATATATATATATATATATATATATATATATATATATATATATATTTTTTTTACACTATGGTTAACAACAAGACGAAAATTTCACCACTGATTACGGTCATGTGCCATCAAGATTGTGGGACATTGCTCAATATTGAACCATAAATTTAATCGACAATGATTTTTACACAATACTGATGTCATGAATTATTGAAATGCAAAACAATGCGTCAAAAACAGCTGACCGTCGAGGACCCACCCTAGAAACTGAGAGAGCCATACTGTTCTCCACAGATGTCAGTTCCCTTAATCATGATTGGAATTTGGGAAATCTACCAGATCATGTCGTAACGAAGGATTTCCCTGACAATGTCAAGGGTTTGTCCTTTACCATCTCTCTCCTTCCATTGCTCTGTACCATGTATCTCCCTGGTTGCCTCCTCCCTCCCTTCCTCCCTCCCTCCCTCCCGTGTGTCTCCCCCCTTCCTCTTTCCTTATATCCATCCGGCCAGACTTCCTCTCTAACTCTTTCACTGTGTAAATAGCGCCATCATTAATCCGAATTATCCGCTTATCTGAACCCTTTTTAGGGACCTAAGAATACTCCTCCTACGCCCCCTCCTTATCCGGAATAGAATGAGAAAAGGATCGAGAAGGGGGAGGGGCTAAAGGAGGAAAAGGAAGATGTAAAAGGAGAGGAAGGAAAGATGAGAGGAATAAGGAGCGTACCCGCTAACAGGGTGCAGCAATAATCATCTATAACTAGGGGTGCGTTATTGATGTATCTAGGTATAAGATGAAGAATTGCATATATAAACCATATATGTATATATATATATATATATATATATATATATATATATATATATATATATATATATATTATTGACTAAACAATTCCCCTTCGGTTAACATATATGATAATATATTAATTCCGAGGTAGAGCGAATTAGATATTAAAGGACATTTGTAGCTCGATGTTTGTATACGAATCACGGTAATGTGATATGACACACGCACGTGCACACACACACACACACATATATATATATAATATATATATATGTATATAATATAATATATATATTATATATATATATATATAATATATATATATATATCACGACCCCATAGGAAAAACTTATCCCCAAGGGTTATTAAAATTGATAAGTGATTCGAACCGTTGTCTTTTTCGGAAATATCAATAGACGGTGACTTTGACCACTGATAGGTCAAGTAGTCAAAGTCCCTCTCGATCGTTTCTAAATCTAGAAACGGTTCCAGCTCACAATTCCCGAGGAATAATGAACTGATATTAAACGATATTTGTGGCTTGATATAATTTATGAATATAAATATAAACACACACACACACATATATATACATATATACACACACACACACATCACACACACACACACACACCACACACATTATATATATATATATATATATATATATATATATATATATATATATATATATACATATATATATATTTATTTATTTATTATTTATGCAATTCTTCATCTTATACCTAAATACTTATGTCATAAATAGCCTTTTATATACTATGCCGTCTTCGATTGCGAAGCAGCGAGCGTTGTATATATATATATATATATATATATATATATATATATATATATATATATATATATATATATTATATATATATAAAGTCGCTGCTTCTATATCGATAGCAGAATACCATATAAAAAGCTACTTATACCAAGACTTTGGTCACTCTTGAATGCACATAACTATTAATAGTATAACCGCCAGTTGCTGAACACTTCCTAGCCAGTTATTGCCAACTCCTTAATATTTTCAAAGTTCCCTGAGTAAAGGAAACTGAACAGCAGTAAGGCTAAATTTCAACCACTTTATTTCTTATTAATGACATTTTGTTAATGAAACAAAAAGATTCTGTAAGAAAAGGTGAACACACGTCTGCAATAAAAAAGAAATTGAAATTTTAGAAGAAAAATACAGTATCCACATACCTTCCACACTAATTTACATTTTCGTCTCATATCCATCGCATGGCACTATCAAGCAACTATTATTATTATTATTATTATTATTATTATTATTATTATTATTATTATTATTATTATTATAAAAATGCTACTTTTGATACATCGTTGTCATCATTTTCCTCCCAAATTAATAACTATAATGACAACAGTTTTCCTCAATAATACCATGATTTTAAAGCCCTCCCAATAACTTTTTCAATATCACAGCGATTGTCCTCCTGCCATTGGTCTTAGTAATCAAATGATCATTACTGTCACTGCACTTTTACACAATAATCAACACTACTCCCGCTACAGATAGTCTTATTATTATTATCACTAGAAGTCAATTAGTATAGGCAGTGGACTTGATGAACGTGGTGGTATTTTTTATCTTTAAAGCAGAACTTTGGTCGCTATTCTCTTCCAACCGATGTACCGATTAGTTATGCTTCAGCTAACTTAAAGGAAAATGGAATTATTTTATTCTAAAGGATCAATTTCCTTATGAAGAATACAACCTTCATAACACTTAGGTGGCATAATCTTAGTAACTGTGAAAATTGGTAACTTTATAACTGATGAGTCCAGAGGTCATCAGAAGCTCTGGATCCCTTAAATCTCTGTAAGCTCAAGACCCCATACTTTTCGGATCATATAGAAGAAAAAATTCTATAATTCCACGTAATGAGTAGACATTTTATCTGTCATACACTACTCCAATGCGGGTGAACTTATTGTTAGCAGCAACTAGTTAGAGGATTAAAATCCATGTATCAAAATGAACAAATATCTTTTAGCGTATTCCTTATAACCTTTACATAACGTATTTTAAAAAAAGTAACAAGCTTATTTTGTCAAGAAAATCTTTGTATGTACTGACTTTTTTAGATGAAAATGAAAGGAAGTCTGAACTTGGAATTCTTGCTAAACCTATCCGCATGAATTTCAATCACCCCAAGACTTTAATGGTGCTGTTAAATTACAATGTTTAAATTGTCCTGTATATTCTGCCAAAATGGCAATCTAATCCTTGGATTTCCCTTTAAAATTGGGAGAAATAATTCGTGTTATCTTCGTGTACGAACTCGGACATAACGTATTACCTTTAAAAGATTTGTTCAGTCCTTCAAGACCTGATTTTTTACAACAGAAAATAACGCTGATCTTTCTAGTCATACCATAAAAACGCAAGTGGGTAAGAGAGGGACAGGGCGACATTCTATTGTTATTAAGCTTAACGTTAAGAAGTTGTCTTTATTCTGCGTTGTTTTTAAGGGTCAGGTGGTAAGAGAAGTTGGCCCCGGGATGGAATACCCACAAGTCATGGCCCCGCCAAAAGTGCCCTGGTGGTGGTGGTGGCGGTGAACGTTATATACTTAAAAAAAGCAAATTTGTGGACACAATTTGGATTGTATATCGTAGAACTTCAACCACATGGACCGAGACGATTCTTAAAACTCATTTTTAATGCATTGCTCACCCGCAGATGATGGGCATATAACTAAAATATAAAACAAATAAGAATTTGGGAAAAACATGTTTGTTTAGTTTTCCCGTAGGTGCCTTTGCTGGTACATGCAAAGTGCCAGTTCCAGTTTTTTAATTGTTTTGCACAAACATATAACTTAGTTTTATAATGCACATAATTCCCAGAAAGAATTGATTTGCAGTGTACATTTTGTACACAAGAGGGGTTAAATCAACAACTAATGCAACGTCAATTCAGCAAGACTGCCCAGCATCGTGTAGTTATATCCCTCCAGAATATGAAGCATTGTCTCATCTATTACAACAATGCACTGCATATTGTATGTCACCAAATCATTAGAATAAGAAAATAAATGAAAATAGCGAAAGTCATATCTGCATGAATGCCCTGATGTAAGATATTTAGAAAATACCATAATTAACTAACATACATTTATATTATAGTTTTGCAACTGGAACTTCAGTCCAATGGACAATTTCTACGCTTAGCATAGACATTCACCGGTTAGTCATTGACAAAACTAACGACTTGATATTGATTTCATTTTATATAGTTATTTCGTCCTTTCTCTTACAACATTTATAAAAGGAATTGGCATAAGCAACTGGGCAATGGAATATTATTAACGAAACCAAAACAAAGTCCCCAAGTCTTCACTGATAAGTAACACAAAGACATGTAAGTAAGCAATATACGATTCCTTTAATATCCTTGAAAATTCTGTCTCCTGTTTCATGTAACAAAGAAGTAACTTTGTAACTTCATAACAATAACACTAAGTTTATGGAGGTGTTGAATTTAAGCTCAGAGATATCTTGCATCTACTAGTGCATGTCATGTCTCAATTTTTCCAGCCAGAGCTGTCAAAATGACGGAGAAAACTGCGATGAGGATAAACATTTCCTCTAATGTATAAAAAAGAAGAAAAACTAAAGGAGACAAAAGTATATATGAACAAGCAAATAATAAATAAATAAAAAAACAAGCATTGCAAGTTGTCGACTGTTAATCTTCAGCCATTGCATAAAATGAAAACCGGCAAATACAACTGCCATGTATTTGTATTTGTACAAATAAGTTTCATTATTAAAAAGAAAATACAGTCTGTTTCCTAAGTGAGATGATGCTACATTATTAAATGACATGTAAAAGTAATCTCAATTTAACATCGAAGAGAGGGAAGCATTAATTATGAATAAAATAGAGACAAAAAGAATATCAATATTTGCTTGTCATTCATAAACCACATTGTAAAATGAAAGCGAGCAGATATCGTATGAGAAATGTAACCTTCTCCAAATACATATAAAAAGAGGAGACGAATTTAACTTTTCACAGCAAACCAGCACCACATAGAAACTCCTCTGAAGAGACGGCTGCTGATCATTAAAAAATATCAGATTAAAATAATCGTGATCAAAAGACTTCCAAGTCACAAAAGACTAAAATTAGACCTCACTAACCCCGTCCCAGCCTTTATTCCCTTTTAATCCCAGAGGACCTACTATGACTTTAAGGCAGATGACGAGGCACATTCTTTGTCACGTAAAATTCTATATCCGGTACTCGTGGCTTGTCAAAGGGAAGCGTCTAGGAGAGAGAGAGAGAGAGAGAGAGAGAGAGAGAGAGAGAGAGAGAGAGAGAGAGAGAGACAGGGTAGAGGGTGGAACAGAGATGTGGAGGTATATTTAACACCGGAACCTATGAACGCAGGTAGAAAGTGTTTTCATAGGAAAAAAAAAGTTAAAACTTAGATATACAGGCGAATAAACCCAATGATATGCAAGATCAGTCATACCCATATTGATAAATGAAGATGAATTTTACCTTTATATTTTTCTTTTTAATAGGTTGAAACAAAATATCAAAAATAAACTGCACGTACTAGCTTCGATTTTTCCATGTATCTGTTTTAAACAAACAAGCAGAACAGACCAGCGAAATCAACATAGAACACAAAATAATTCTGGATATGAATGAATTACGAACATGAAAACTTCAAGTGAATAAAACAAAAAGCCACTCAGTAAGTGCCTCCTTATCACATCACAGATATATAAGTGAACCACGAAAGACTAGTCAGTTGTTTCATAATAATAATAATAATAATAATAATAATAATAATAATAATAATAATAATAATCATCGTAACACGAACAATAATTGCACTGGTGGTGTAGTATAACCGCCTGTTACAAACATTAGACATTGAAACCTGAAAGGAAACCTTGTTTAAAATTGTTATTCATACCTATACGTCATCATTCTTTAATATTAACATTTCTCCTGTTTCCTGTTCAGCGAACAGCATCAACTTCCCTTCCCATTCTGTTATTTTCCATTCTAGACTACTGTAAATATAGAGGAAGTCTACGTTGCAAGCCAATTCTTATATTTATATATATATCTTGAGAGGGAAGTGTGGCTCCGAGATCTCCTTGCTCGGTTTTGCCGCACCCTCCACTTTATCAATTGATACCGTAGTGGAAGTCACTGCTGTTTCATGTCATGGGTGGAGCTAGACCGTTGGGGTGAACTTTGGGGGATTATTGTTTGAAGTTTATTTTGTGTGTGCGTTTGTGTGTTCCTTTTTTTCTTTCTTTTTGTACGGGTGTGCTTCAAAATTCCCATAAATGATATGGTTGACCGAACTATAATTACCTTCGGACAACTGCCGTCACCATTAAGACAGTGAAACTAGTATAAGGGAGTCGAAAATGAAAATAAGAAATGGTAAACAAAAATGAAACACAATAAAAAAGACGAAGCAGAATATAAATGAATATAGTAGAAGTAATTAACTACTTTGGACAACAACGCGTAAAATGATTTTTAAGATGGTGTATCCTATATCAAAAGCCAAATAAGCAAAAATCGGCATGTGAATTGAGAACGTGGAACTTTATCATTGACAAATATTTATTTACAAGATATAACATCAAGAAGGAATATGAATCATTCATTTCATTCGTATATTTACAAAGTTAACCAGCAAAGAAGAAGGAGCCATACAGTATAATTCGATGGTTAAATAAAAGAAAAATTACTGACGTTACAGAAGGACCCGAATGAGGTTTTCGGTGATTCTTACTGAGGCTGAAGTGTCGTCTGATTAAAAATGTTATGAGTGGTCTCATCAATTGTCTTGGGATACGTGAAATCAAATATCTCAAGACTGAGTCGTCTAATTAATTGTCTTAGAAAAAAAAAAAAAAAAAAAAAAAAAAAAAAAACAAAAAAAAAAAAAAAAAAAAAAAAAAAAAAAAAAATATATATATATATATATATATATATATATATATATATATATATAATAACTAAAAGTAATGCCTGAAGGACGCTGTCTTCCCTTGAATAAATTCGTTATTAAAGGTATTTCAACTACTTTCTTATGCGATTGATGGTAGAAAGTTGACAACCAAATAATCCAAGCTAACACTAATTCTACTTAGAAATACAATATCAAATATAACCTATCAGAACGTTTTAGCCTTCCTGGAAAGAAGGGAGGTATTTAAAAGGAAAAAAAATCGAAGTGACGAGAGAATTGTGTAACTTTGCTCTAGACAAAACCAAATGATCACTGAACCGACCTAGTTTCGTTGATCTCCTGAGAGCGAATGTAGTATGAGGGGAGTCCTGACGAAACACTTTCCTAATTCAACGGAACAATGGCTGAACAAAAGATGTTTGAAGAGGACAGCCGGGTTACCATACAGCAGAGAAGAGGTCTAGATTTGACTTGAGAGCTGGGCCATTCACATAAAAGAATTTCCTTTTATTTGGCTTTGAAGCAAAAAGAAAACATAATCCAAATAGGAATGGAGAAGATGAAAGAAACCCAGAAGAATATAAATTTTCACGAAAATCCAAATTTACCTAAGGAATCGAATGCGAAGCGCCAGACAAACGCATGTGGGAACTCTCCTTTGGCAATATGATTTCGGATTAAAGTCTACAGACGAGGAAAGACCAAATTGAGACTGAATGCAAAAAACTAATAAAGGGTGAGAGATGAAATTACAGAAGAGTTAGAGAAAAAGATGTATATGTAAAATAAGAAAACCAAGATTAAAACCTTTAAACTGAGCTAAACAATAAAACGTCATCGCCTTCGTAAAAAAAAAGTTTTTACTGTAAGTAGATAAAAACCTAGAAAGGATGTTGCTACAGATGTTGCAAGAAATTATGACCACAACAAAATCTGGAATGTCACTGCTGGGATCCTATGTCAGATTTCTATGCAGGTGTACCTCGCAACAAAACCGCAACCATCACCAATTATTTATGTCATAACTTTTTTTTTATAGTGTTATAGTTATCTTGCCGCACGAACTGTCATCAATACCGAGGGCCTCAGCAAGAACTAACCAGAAGTTGCAAACAACCATTAAATCACATCTGAAAGATTTGCTGACAAAGGTTTTGGAGATCCCGTTACACTGCGCCCTAGAGAAGTCAAAACATGCCAATTGATTGATGGTCCAGCACTCATACAAGCAAATGGCAAGACGAAAAAAGGCAGAGACATTCGGTGACTTGAATGACGCATTCTGCAAAAGCATTCTGAATCACCTTGGTCCAACTACTCCAGGACAGATGTACTGTTTCTTCGGTATAATGACACGTCAAGAAAATCAGGCACACGTGCAAAACTGAGCGGAAAATACTAATCAGATGAATCATCACCCCAAAAACTGTATAACTTCCCAAAAACTAGAAATCCTCTTAGAGCCACTTGTAGAGAAAACCAAGAAAGAATCGCTACCAGAGTGTGAACTCTTTGTAGCTAAAGGGATTGAAGATATTTTGGATGTTTCGTCTTCATCACGAAAAAGTGCTGATGTCAGCTAGTGTGCATATATGTATGTATATACACGCAGATATATATTATATATATATATATATTATTATATATATATTATATATATATATATATATATATATATATGCGCATAAAGTGGATGCGCACACATGATTGTGTGTATGCATTCTTGTTGAAATAGATTTTATGACAAAAGTCAAGCACACATTACAAAAGATTATGAGTAAACCAACTGGATTAAAATAAAAGAATACATGAATGATTACATGTTATATAGCATCATACTTTGGACTGGCAAAAACGTCTGCCTGAGACAAGGAACGGTTCATCATTTTGTAGATGAA
>NC_061090.1:42875145-42877645 GCF_015104395.2 Macrobrachium nipponense
ATTTGCACAATTCTTCTAAAATATTTCTCTTATCTGCCCCACTATACTGTCTACCGTATTTGACCTCATGAGTTCTATATAACATTTCTTCCTATTATCTACTCATGTTTGAAAGTCACTTGTGTACCAGGATATCGTTTTATTATTAGTTATAGTAGTGTGATAACAATCTTATTTAAAATTCATAATGAAAGCAAAATTTTAACCACAGTGGGTCAACCCAAATAGAAACAACCACAAAAAACTTTAAAATGTTTACAGAAATCATACAGAAGAAAAAAAAAACTGCTTTAGACACTGACGCGCTCTCCAACCTTTGTTTTAAAGCAACACCAAACGACCCATAAACAACGCTGATAATTTAGCAGCGAAACGACAGCCAAATCACTGGAGTCCTTTGGGAGCAAAGCTTTCTTTCAGGACATGCATTGTCTGCAAACAAGTCATTTCATATATATAACTGATTCCTGCTTTGACTTATTTAAATCTCGATTCTCCGACGAGCGAGAAACCGACAAGAAATGCATTTGCAAACACAAAACTAGGATGGCATGACTAATGAGGGTCTGTAGAAAGGAGGCTTCACCTACCAGGTCCAGAAAGGCTTGGTCATCTCTTTCAAGTCTTTGCCTAAATTACTCGACATAGTAAAATGAATTTAATATATGATATATATATATATATATATATATATATATATATATATATATATATATATATATATATATATATATATATATATATATATATATATATATATATATATATATAGGGGAGAGTGGGGTAAGATGATCAGGTGGGTAAGATGATCACCCCCTTCTCCTGTAAGAAGCAAAGAAGAGATTGACTTGTGCTGCCACCTACTAGTCCCTTTATACACTAACAGTATTCTGTAAGAAACATGATGTGCTCAAGAAGCATGTTTGTGGATTATCACATAAAAACTTAATTTTGACTCCCAGAGTAAAAATTCGGAACAGCAGGCCATTTCATCTTTTTCTCTACATACCAGAGGTAAGTTTGATTTAATTAGTTGCATGCACCTTTAAACCTTTGTCTAATATTAACCTCCTTCAGTTTTTTAATATTACTTTGTTTACATGTCATTTTGATCATCTTAATGAAAATGGAGGCAATGGGGTACGATGATCACTTGGAGGTGGGGTAGGTTGATCAGAGTGATCATCTTACCCCAATATTAATGCATCATTCTCAAAACTTTTCAGACATGAATTATGTATAATAAATGCGTTATATGAGGATTATAAGATATTAAACTATATATTCATTTTAAACTTAAATTGGGCCTACTATTATAGTATGACATTCTATGTATTTATTTAGCATCTAAAAGTTTTATACACATAATTTTATACTTTTCTTTTAGGTCAAAATGCCCCGTACATACACTAGGAAAACAATAGAGCATCTACACCTCAAGATGTCCTAGTGAAGGCTGCACAAGCCAGTTGCACGTGACTACAAAATTAATCGAATGACGTTGAAGAGATTCTTTGCAACAGCTTTCAGTTCTCATGTTGTAAATCAGTTTTATGATAATTTGGCTAAGGTTATGGACAAATACAAATTCCAACCTCAGGATATCTACAATTTAGATGAAACAGGGTGTCACACAGTCCAATCTCCTGGAAGGGTTGTCACCATCATACATCCCACAAATTACAGCCGTTAGACAAGACAATCAATTGCAATGACAATAACTAATATCATATCAGGTTTCGAAAAGACTGGCATTTTTCCATTCAATCGTAACTTGTTCACAGACCTTGAATTCGCTCCATCTATTGTTACGGATAGACCAGATCCTTCCAGCATCTCACCAGATGTTCCGAAAGTCCAGTCACATGACAAAGACTCTAGTGAAATCATTTTACAAGAAATCCCTAACCATACTTCTTCTGGGGAAAATCCACAGGCAAATGTGAAGGATGATATCATAAACCAGAATATAACTTCCCCTATCCCTAGTACATCAACTTGTAAGAATACTAGCTCCGGCTGATATACTCTCTTCTCCAAAAGCAGGTGCACGTAAAAGGACCAAGCAGGGTGGTAGAAAGAAAGGTAGCACAAGGATTCTCACAGACACTCCTATTCGCAATGATATAGCAGCTGCCAAAGCAATGAAGGGCAAAGCAGGAGAAAATAATGTTTCAAAATCTCGAAACAGACTTTTTCAGGAAACTCTGCCATCTTCTGATGATGAAGATGATGTGGACATGCAGTTAATACTGGAGGATAGCTCTGATGGAGAACAGAATGATGATGATATTGTTGAAGGCGACTTTGTCATCACTAAAGTAGATTGCAAAGCTCGTTCTTTACTCTACATTTCCCGTGTTGATGTCATTGATAATGATGGCTATGAGGGTTGTTTCCTTAGAAAGATTTCAAACCAATTTGGTTTCGGCGTTGGGAGGCCATCTTTGTAGTTGATAAAGAGGACTGTCACTCTTTCTCAAAAGAAGATGTGATAAAA
>NC_061090.1:42882645-42897645 GCF_015104395.2 Macrobrachium nipponense
TCACAATCAACTTAAGTTTAATGAAGTACCAGATTATGCATACTCACACAAAATGGATTAACCATCATGCCTCATAATGAAAAATCTATTGAAGTTAGTGTTAAAGTTAGTGTTACACAGGAAAATGTACTATAATTTTCTAATGTGTACTGTACATACGGCCACTTTATAAAATCTACAGAAAAAAAAACAGATAACAGTAACTTGATGCTAATATCGAATTGATTAAAGAAGAATAGGATAGATTTCATAGGGAATGGGAGATCGCGGATATATTTCAAATATACAACTAACGTTGATATGATGTAAGTTTGTTCAGGAAAACTTAGACACACAACTTTAAATTGATCTTTAAATAAATATTCCAACAGTACACTAATGTTCACACTGCCATACAAACACAGTGCGCACATACTTACATGTATACATAGAAACACACGAAATACGAAAGAGCGAGCACTGGATGAACCCATAAAACTGCGGTAGGCACGAATTTTAACTGGTTCTTTACATACAATAAAGACTTTCCTTACGTCAAGTAAAGATTCTGCAGGTAAAGGGAAACTGGAGAAAATGCATAGACTACAGGAATCTTTTTCTGAGAAACAGCCGTAGTGTAAAGGAGAAACAGGAACAAAAGTAATTTGACTGCGGGAAAACAGTAATGGTACCACTAAATGAAAAGACCAGGAGAAGGGCAGCCTTCCCCACCATTCTACAGATGGTTCTACGTACACATACGACGCCACTTATCTTAAAATTGAGGTCAGCTGATTTTTCTTCAGAGAGAATTCTTTGAAACGTTAATTTCACCACATAATTCTGCGTAAACGAACTCATCTTTGCATAAAACAAATTGTAAGCAAACTGAACATATGCTCACGTAGTGCCAAACACGTCCTTTCATAAAGCGTCGTCATTAATTCAGAAGAGTGTTAGTGTAAAATGTACGTACATGGTGCTACCACCATGTATATTTTCCGCCTCCTTTAAAACCCCTTGAAAGCACAATACAATTCCATGACTAATTTTAGAGGTGCATACCAAATTTCCTCTCTTAGTTGCTGCAAACCTAAAACAAGGATAGCGTGCAGAAAAAAAAGTGCCATTACGAAAATCAAGCCATTCCAAAACATGGCATATTGCGAATATTTCCTAATCCTTTGGTAATATTTTCCAGTTCAACTAATAAGAGGTATTCATAATCCATATAGCTTCAACGTTCTGTATGTCTACATTTCCGGCACCTAAAACACGATAGCTGTATAATAATTTCATGTCGCTTGTGGAACATCTGTTCTGATGAAACAGGAACGAAACGTATGGAAACAGCTAAAGTTTAATCCCAATGACTGAGCGAACTATTCAGCAAGCTTAACAGATAGCCCAGTCGTTTAGAACTCAATTTACGAATTTGTGAGACCAACTTACTTTTTCTTTTTGTCAATTTGCAGTCCATTGGCTGAAAAGTAAGACGTCTTTCATACGCTAATATAGTCAGGGTTCTCTTTTTCCTACAAGCAATTTGTGATCTACCTTTTTGGTAGGATGAGCAAACCAATTTCCGGACGGAGTTCTCATCTGGTTGAAGTAAAAATATTTGTCCTTGACTAGAAAAATGCTTGTATAAACGGGACAAAATAGTTTCCACTGAGAAATAATTGTTTTTACAATAATAATAAGACTTACAAAAAATTGTGACTGAAGTCAGAATTGAGCTATCAACATAATTTATTTGAAAGAAATAAGTCAAGGTTTTCTCTTGTAAAGAAGCAAGACTTAACCCTCTTTCTAGTGATAAAGAGGCGTCATAAACCCTTGTTACCTCTGGATGCAGAGAGACTTTGGAGGCCTCTGTTTTAGAAACCACGGACAGAAAAACACTGTAAGAAAGCGATAGATTATAACGAAACAAATAATGGAAAAGGAAAGCCCAATAATTTCTGTGAATAAGCAGAGTAATAAAATATACCCATAAAATCACTGGAAGTACAGAGCACATCTGTTTTCTGTTTCCCTACTAAAAATACCCAACAGGTGATTAATCTAAGTCTGCTCAGCGAAAAGGAAAATGATTTCGTTCTGGGAAGAGTAAATACAGACGCGTCTGAGATTTAGATTGTAAACATTGATATAAACCTCGTTCGAAGGGATATGGCCAGAGTTTGTTCTCTTCGTCTGCTCGTTTTCTTCTCTTATATTAATCTGAAATTATCCATTCTTTTTTAAGATTAGGCTCTGAGCTTGGAATTACTCGAACGAAAACACGAGAGGAAAAAGATGAGAAAACTCTCAACAAAAACGGCTACAAAATACACATTTGATACAACACAAATAATAAAAGAACTATTCTTTTGTGACGGGAAAAAAAAACTATAAAAAAAACAAAGAGGCGAAAGCATAAACATATACAAATCATGAAGGAACCATGAAAGAGAATAGAATACATTCATTCCTTCAAGAGTTCCTTGTTTCTTTTACGCTCCGAAGTATCAAGGGAAGTTTTGCTTTGTGTGCGTTGCAAGAACTGATGCTGCAAGAGGTAATATAATTTTTTTACTGTTATTATTTTTACTATTAATATCATAATGTGCAGAAACGCTCAGCATACTGACTTCAATTGATCTATTGTAGCAGTTACTGCTTCATTGCTTGATTTCTGTATAATTGAGTGAAAACAACAATGATTACCAACGTCATGAAATATTTGCTAAAAATTTAAAAACAAAACCCAAATTAAAATGTTTAAGAAATCGGTTTGCATATTAGATTGTCTTGAAAGAGAATTCGTTCACCCTTCTGGCATGCTATATAAAAATTTCATAATTCTGACGCCGTCAATAACCACTGCAGTTTGACAATACACAACTTACGTATCTAGACTACAAAATCCACCACCACTTAAATCTTGCCTTTCCTTAAGTGAAGTTTAATATCACACATGAGGTTAAACTGTTGGAGCTTCAGTAGTTCAGCTGTTATACAAATACTTTGTTGAGCAGGCTGACACGAGTCTATTTTAATAGTTTCATGGTTTGATTTTATTTGTTTATCTTTGTTATCTCCCTTATACATTTTATTTTTACTTCTGCAGTAACTAGTTCCTCGCTGGAAGAGTGGTTTTTGCGCTCGGCTGCCAATCCGGTCGGCCAACGCGGAATCATAGGAATTTATTTCTGATGATAGAAATTCATTTCTCGATTTAGTGTGGTTCGGATCCCACAATAAGCTGTAGGTCCCGTTGCTAGGTGACCAATTGGTCTGGTAAATCTAAGATATACTTAACTTATACTTAACTTTTCTGCAGTCACTTTCCGTTCTCAGCTGGCTGTCTATTGGAATCCTAGACCTTGAAGTATTCTTTTCCAACCATGATTGAAACTTGGCTAAAATTCGTAATAATAATCCTTACTTCTTTTAGACAATTTTTAAAAATTTCACATTATATCGCAGCTTAAAGATTGAGGTGCTTCCGAAAAGAACTCAAATATACTACTACATCTGCACATATGTTCCATGTGTAATATATTGAAAGATGCTACACAACGTCCTCGCTGAGGAACTTGAAGAGGAGTCGCACTCACAGGACCCTAATAACTTACTGTACACTTAACAAACAAGTGCAACTCGGCCAAGGGACCCTAAAATTTATCACAAAATCCTGTACATCACGTGAGTATGTCCAATTTCAAATGGGAAAAAGGAGTCTTTCATCTTCTTCGTATCTTATTAAACTTAGATGTGAGAATCAACATGGTAACTTCCAGCATCTTCAGGTGACCACTAGCAAAAGATGGTCAACAAATCCACAAAAAAAACCCAGACTGGTCCGATTGGCATAAGTTTAGTAGAAACCCGATATAAAACCACTTGTACCAAAATTATGATTTGGTTTCATTCCTTTTCATGATAAAAACAGTAATCCTCACAACCATAACTTACTCTCCTCATCCTAGCATCCTGCGATGAAACATATTCAAAAATCATCAAGACAGACAAACATGACCGGCAAATCTCCATCAGAGAAGTGGACTTGTGATCAAAGCCAACAAAAGACTCCCTTAAAATCTGCTAAATTCATTTCATTTTTAATTTGATGCATTAGAGGGTATCTCAGAATGCCAAAACGAACCCTTCTTGACACACACACACACACACACACACACACACACACACACATATATATATATATTATATATATATATATATATATATATATATATATATGTGTGTGTGTGTGTTGCGTTTAAGCTGAGCAAATCGGGATGATTACGTGACTCCCATGATCTATACATCACGAAGGAATGCAAGCAGAGTAGCTTCTAAATCAAGTTCGTGAATAAGTGCGTTCAAAAGGGGCTATGTGAATGCAATATGACGGCATATCCAGACATAGGTAGTTCATTCGGTTTCGGGCCAGTGACATTTTGTGAGAAAAGCGGCCTGTGAACATTTTACCCATACCCTGTCTAAAGACTATAATTTTGGAAGTGACTGGGAGACGAATTCTCTTTCATATGGGTTTTTACATTATTTTGCCTTTCTGTTTTTTCCATGTATGCAGTGATGTTTTTCTTTATATTGTGTTCTAAAAGACATGACTTTTGTTTTTCTTCAGATGTATCGGGAAGTTTTGATTGTCTATGGCTTCGGTCATGACAAACTATGACAGTCCATAGGTTAATTAATGTGAGGAATGTGGTATGGGGTAACTGATATGAGGAGTATGACATATTTGGGATGATTATATAAGGACATGTCCCTAACTTCTTTAATTAAATATCTTTTTTTATCATCATGTTCAGACTGGAAATAAAGTTTGTACTTCTGATGGGTCAGTTTTGTTTTAGCCTTAGTTATTTGATGGTATAACTAGTAGAAGAGATGCCGGTGATGACGTTCCAAAAGGTGGGTGTCATGTTTACTGTATTCTTTGACATTTAGTAATGGAAGGAAGGAAGAGAAGATTAACAGTGGTGGCAGCGCAATTAGCGGTAATTAGGAGCAATTAAGCCTAATTAAGCACAATTAATTAATTGATTAATTAAGAAAGTACTCCTTCAAAAGGACTGGTTTAATCCATCAAAATAGGTTTTAAGAGGTTTAGAGGGAAATCGAAAACTCTAGACAGGATGAAAGGAGAAGAGTTTTTTATTTTTCTGTTGCAGTGTCAGATATAACTGTTATTGGATAAGATGCGTTGCTAATAAACAGTGGATAACGAAGATTTATAAACCACAGGGGAAGGGGGAAAATGTGTGTTCAATTTTTATTTTTCCTCTCTCTCTCTCTCTCTCTCTTTTGAAATACGATGATTCAGTGATCGGTATTTTTTGCTTGTAACAGCTGGGTTATAAAACGAGTGAGGGGACGTATGGTATTATTTTTTCTCTTTCCTCTCTTCTTTTCCTTATGTACTTTACTGGGAATTAACCATATTGAGTGAATATAAGACACCAACACATTTTTTGTTTTGCATGTGTGTGTGTGTGTTAGTACATACAACGAGTTTGTGGGTAGAGGTGTCATTACTTCTTGTGTAGCAGTTTGAGTCTAGGTTCTGCAGTTTCAGCAGAATCGCTTGCACGGCAACGTGGCAAGAGAAGGAAGAGTTCTCTGCATCTGCTATTTCCCTTCTGCATTCTTTTTCTCCTTCACCCATCTTTCGTCACCTCTAACATTCAGATGGCTCGAGGGTTTTGTTCTCCTCCTGCTCCACAAATGATCAGTTGATGGAATAACCTTGACCGTGAGGGTAGAAGGGGTAGTTTTTTTCTGCAGAGTTTAGGAAATACTTATTTTGGGAATATTTATTATTGGGATTATTTTTGTGGTTGTAGGTTTGTGAATGAACTTAGAAGATATCGTTTGTATTTCGAAGAAATTGAGATCTGGTCAAGTCCTGAATACCGGTGGGCTCTTTGATTTAGGTGGAAGGGAACGACGATACAACTCTGCTCCATATAGTAACAAATACTGCACCAGGAGTTCGTCCGTTTCAAGGCATCATGGATGGCGTTCTTTCTCAACCGGTACAGATTTGCATTGAGGGTGTAAATAATTTTCTGAACGCCAAAGGGAATTAAAAGTGACGCAGAAGTATTCAGGGAAGCCAAGCCTTGTTGGATATTATACCAAATGTCGTACTTGGACGGAGCTCCAAGTGTTTCTCAGGACTGCCTATGGTACAGAGGAATGCGGAGATATGGTCCGCGATTTGAGGGTTTTTTGCAAGATAAGAAAAGGTCAGAGGACACTGGTTGCGCACAGGTCTCAGCTTTTCAATGTAGCGGGAGAATTGATAGAGAAACTGAAAAAATCCGAATGGGTAAATGGTAATACTATCTCCTTCGACAACTTCTACTGGTTGTTGCTTTTTCCGGGCTTCTACATGACATTCTGGACTTCATAATGGACAGTTTTGATGAGAAGTTTGAACCTACATCAGATGAGGCATTGATTTATTTTCAGGTCCGAAAACACATGTTGGAATGTCCCACAGTTGATAACATTTTTTAATGGGGCCGTTCCAAGGAAGCCAACACAAAGGGATTTAAGTTTCTCTCCCTATTGATTGTGTGCAAAGTGGATAATAATAGGGAATCCATCTCAGCAACTGTGATGCTTTAACTGTAATAGGCAGGGGCATACCAAGAAGTACTGCCGAGTAAATTACTGAGGAGCATGTAAACGCTCAAATAATTTTTGGCGGTCCTGTCAGTCTCAGAAACGGATGAATGCAAGATCTACACCCCAGAATTCTAACAATTCATTTATGAAAGCGCCACAAGTAAGTCACCCAGAGGGACCTAGAGATTGGCAAAATTTTTGGAAGACCAGTCAGTCATCAAAAGGAGAAAAGGTTATTTGTACGTGCCATTACAGACTCGTGGGGAATGCCCCAGAGCCAAGGCCAATAGTAAAAGGAGCAGTGGGTAGATTTGGGACCCCAATTTTCATAGATATAGGGGCTCCAGTTAATGTAACGGACATGAGTATATTAGTCTCTATTTACCCAATATTTTCTTAAACCTTTGGCAGAGACAGGGTGTGATGTACAAGCACACAAATTGAATACTTTTGGTGCCATAAAGGTGCGGTTTTCCTGGGTGATCAGGTGTTGGTGGAACCATTTTTATTTATGAAAGGGGTTGCCTTGGGCAACAGACTTTTGTTGGGTCATCCAGCATGTAGAAGAAACAGGTGTTGGGGTATAACAGTTGTGATACCCAGTGATTTTATTCCATATGTGGGTATACATGGAACAGAGATGAATATAACATTAATAATGGTGATACCAGTGTTACCATGGATGATAATAATGGTGATACTGACACTAATATGGATGTTATCGATGACCATATGGGGGATACTTATACAAATATGGGTGAAATTCCTGAGCATGTGAAACATGAGGTGAATAATGAGTTACAGGAGGCTTCTGAGTAAAATGGCCAGGAGAACAACATATACAAAGGGTTTTTGTTAGAGGATATTACTTTAAATCCAGGTAAGATGACTATGGTGAGAGTCAGGGTGAAAGAGGTGAAAATGCCCAAACAAATGAGTATAATTGAGGGTAGCGAAAAGCTAAAAGGTGTTGTATGGTGTGTGTGAACAGGGTATCAAATACAGGTTTCACATGGGTGGAATTATTGAACTGTAACGACACAGTGAGGAAGTATCAGAAGAATACTTATGTGGTAGACCTCTGATGGAGTGATGGTAGTGATTCAGTGGCTATTGTAGAAGGGAAAAATTAGTTCTTTGAGGGAGAAATGCAAATGAGGAGGAAAATTTTAGCAATCATTTATATAGCTAATGCAGACCACAAGGAGCATGTAGGGGATGTAAGCAACGTTCTGGCTGAATATGGGGATATAGTTGCTTTGAAGAGGGGACCAAAACAAGTTTTGTGCCTTCATATAGGATTCATTTTAAGATTACGGAACAAGTAAAACAAGAGGTCAACAAATGGGAAGAGGAAGGCATAATTAGGCCGAGGTCCTCTCCCTATAATTTTCTATTGTTGGTGGTGCCTAAGAAAGATGGTTCACTCCGGGTCTGTTTAGATTTCTGCAAGTTGAATGAGAAGACCATCCAGGATAGATATCCGGTGGTGTGCATAACAGACCTTTTCATAGAAATTGGGGAAGGAACATATATTCTTCAATAGACCTCATTTAAGGATTTTTGCAGGTGCCTCTTAGTGAAGAGAGCCGTGAAATCACGGCCTTTTCAGTCCCAAAGAAAAACTATGAGTTTACATGGATGCCTTTAAATTTGTCAAGTAGACCTATGACTTTTATGAGGTTAGTAAATACAGTTTTACTTGGGTTATTAGGGAAGTCCATATTTGTATACATGGACAATATATTGATTGCCACCGACTCCATAGAGGAACATTTAGAAATGCTTAGGGAGGTTCTAGGAGACTTATGTTAGGTGATTTTAAAATTAAGTTAGCCAAATGTGACTACTTAAAAGAGCAGATTGCATGTTTAGGTCATGTCATATCTAAAGAGGGCATTCGAGTAAATGACGATCAAGTGAAAGCAATTGTGAATTCTCCAGTCCCTAAGACAAAGAAACAAGTCAGGTCATTCCTAGATACGGCAGGTTTTTTCCACAAATTTGTGAGGGGTTTTTCTATTTAGTCAGCTACTTTAACAGACTTTTTAAGGCAGGATGTACAGTTTTCTTGGGGGGAGTCTCATCAGTTATCTTTTCAAAAAGTTAAAGATGCTTTAATGAGTCCCCTGGTCCCGAAATTTCCGGATTTCAGTGTATCTTTCACACAAATGACAGACACCAGTCAGGATGGAATAGGTGCTTGCTTTATGCAGAAATTTGAGGGTAGATTGCACCCGATAGCCTAATATTGCAAGAAATTCAAGACAAAGGGTAGTAATGAAAGGTTAATTGCTATGGTGGATACAGACACTTTCGTTGTGGTGTCTAGTTTGGTCCATTTTAAGATGTTGTTAATGGGTAATAAGGTAGAGGTTCTTACAGACCATAGGCCATTATTGGATCTTCTTAATAAACCAGATCTGTCACCTAGAGAGTTCGGTGTTTTTTGACAAGTAAGGATTTTTCTGCAAAGCTCGAGTGCATAGAGGGCAGAAATAATGTTGTAGCAGATGCTCTTTGTTGAAGTTTATATGATATGGAAGGGTTTCAGGTTTATGTAGTTACTAGTGGTTCTATAGAATGGGATATTAGTTTGATAGAGAAGAAACAAGAAGATGAAATTTTGGCAGATGCAAAGGCTTTCCTTAGAGGTGATTTAGTAAGGAAAGATTATAAGTTACCTTTTTTAGGTTTAGAGTTAAAGCATAATTTGTTGTTTAGGAAAATTAAATATAAGCTAAGGAGTAATGAAAATACAAGAGATACGACACAGATCGTGATTCCAGAAGTACTGATTCAAGTGGTTTTAGATATAGTACATTGCAAGTTTGGTTGTCCACATTTGGGGATTGAGAAGACATATAATGAGATACAGAATAAATATATCTGAAAAATAAAAATGTGGAGGGACGTGGGAAGTTTTGTAAAGGGGTGTTCGGTGTGTAATGCATGCAGGAGGGTGACATCTTGCAAACTGGGGCATTTCTAATACCCAGTAGAACTTTTCAGAGTATACCCACGGATATTTTGGTTACTTTTTGTGAATCTATAGGTATTTGTTAGTGGTGATAGATGAATTAACGAGGGAGCTTGAAATTTTCCCACTGAACCATAAAACTGCAGAAGTGGCCATTGCATTTTTCAATGGGTTTATTACAGACAACACCACAGCAATGAATTTGTGAATAGGACTTTAGAGTGTCTGTCGGAAGTTATGGGGATACAGAAAGTAACGATCCTTCTGTAGAGACCAGAAGCCAATGAGCTATGCGAACGAGCAAACTGGAAAGTGCCTGAAGCACCTAGAACCATTGTAGTTGGGAATGATGCTAATACGAACTGGTAACACACACACACACACACACATATATATATATATATATATATATCTATATATATATTTAAATATATATAATAATATATATATATATATATATATATATATATGTATATATATATATATATATATATATATATATATATATATATATATATATATATATATATATAGTGTTCAGCATAGCATTATTACTATTGTTAGTGAGTCTATTCGTGTCTTTGTTGAGGCATTGTTTGGCTGCCTGGCTCAAGGTGCATTTGATTTGTTGCCCGCACCTTCCCGTGGAAGAATATGATTACGTCATTAATCTCTATGGCAAAAGAGAGACATGCACGTCTCATTTGTAATCTCATGTCAAAGACACGAGCAATGGTGGAGAGAAGCAATGGCAAATAAGTAGATGTCAAAATTGCAGTTGGGGATAATGTGTTCTTGAGGTTAATGTAAGAAATAAGCTCAATTATAAATTAATTCCAAAATTTGAGGATCCATTTGGGGTTACTGAAGAAAAGAAAGGGAATAGGTTTGTGGTTCTATAAGAGAAAATAGGGTTATCTAGGTTAACGCATATATCTATGATCAAGAAGAGAGTCTAATGGTAAACAGAAGCTGATGCGCTAAAACTTTTCTTTCTTCCTTCTTTTATCTCTCCCGTTAGCTTAAGTTATTCTTATAAAAGGGGAACTCGCAAACAGATATGGGTTGTAAAATGTGGAGAAATGAGTCTGTGAAGTTTTATGGGTTTTGATTTATTGATTTCAGTCTTTTGTTTAATATCTTTTTCTCTATATTTTTGTTATGCGCAAATGTGGCGATTTGGCATAATTATTGCTGTGATTTCTTTTTTATTTTGGTAATTTTTGTGAAACAAAAGGAAAAAGTACTGTGGAGTTATATGGGCAATATTGGAGGTTTTTGGGTAATGTTGAAGATATGATTTTGTATCAGCCCACTGGTGAGTGGGTTATTGTTTTGAGGTGGTGGTTGATATCTTTAATGCTGTTAGTAGCTGGTTTAGTGATTAATGTTATGTTGTTATTTGTGGTCTTGAGGTATTTTGGTGGATTTGATTTATGATTTTGGGACCAACGATTTGGTCATTTGGAGGTTAGGTGATCTATGATTCTGGTAACTTGTGGTTTTATGGCTGTGGAGATTTGCAGTTTTATGAGGTTATATTTCATAGATGTGGCTTTGGTGAACTATGATTCTGGTGACGTGGTTTTATGGTTTTGCCGTCGAATGAGGTTATATTTCACATGTGTGGCTTTGGTGATTTATAATTAGTGGTTTTATGAGGTTATATTTTGTAAGTGTGGTTTTGGTGTTCTATTCTTTTGTGGTGTTAGAGTGGTTTTGGTGAATTCAGCCTTGGCCTAGGTGTCTTTATTTTAGTGGGTATATAACGTGGCTGGATTTTCTTTTACTAGTGGTGATTTATTGTGGTAATGAGGATTTTTTTTAATTAATGGTGACTTTGGGTGTTAATGAGGTTAGACAGAGGTCTGTCGGTGTTTACTGATTTTGGAGTAAATAGGTCGTTTGGGAGTGACGACATTAATGGTGTCCTAAATGGGACTATCTTTGCTGTTTTTGGTGGGTCCAGATACTCATAGGTTTTTTTCTACTTTTCTCTGTTGTTTTTATAAGCTGAAATTCTAATGAGGAATTAAGGAAGTCATGCAATGTGTTGCAACTAACAGTAAACAAGATCCGAGGGGAACTTGATGTGATGGTAATCTTTATGGTACAAACTACGCTTGTTAATATTGAGAAAGAAACTTAGTCTTTATTAGAGGAAATCGGAAACCAAGTTAAGCGGCATAACAGTTTTACATGGTTGTATTTTTTTTTTTTTGTGATGTTACCTTTGGGGGTTTTAGCGTATGAATGGGGTTCAAACATAATATTTACGGGGAAAAAGTTGTATAGATATGATGTGGTTCTGAAGGTATATTTGCCAGATAAAAGGTTAATTGTTGAAGCACCAGTTAGAGATAAAAAGCCTTTTCGTAGTTATATCATTAGACCTTTTCCTAGTATTTCTAAGGGTTCATTAGTTACATGGAAGGGGATAAGACCATGTATATTCTGGGGGAGGAATTTCAATCTTCAGCAGTTGACTATGAGGCAGGGTGAGTGTCAGTTCATGACAGATACTTGTGTGATAGTAGGATTTTCATTTCAAAGAGCATAGACTATATGGGGTGTGAGTTAGAACTTGCTCATGACGAAACATTGACTCACTGACTTCAGCGAATTCCCTGGCCTGTATCACATGACCATAACAAAAACAGCTACAGCGATCTACTATGCCAAATGGATGATCTCCACCAAGGATGACGAGGTTACCAACTCATTGCTGCTACAAGATCACGAAACTTCGATGGCTCATGCAGAGCCGTCTCAGAATGGTTCCTGGTGTTAGCTGATGGATGTAAAAAATTTCTACGAGACAGGTGCAGGAAGCACTTGCATGGAAACCAGAGGGTAATAAAAGTTCAGGGAACGCAGGAGGTGGTTACGGTTCCCCAAAAAAGGAAGATGAAGAGGGCGACTTTTACTTCCCTGCACATTACACTTTTCTGGCGATCGCAATCATGTTGGTGGTAATGATGTTCACAATGTGCCTAGCTATGGGGGTTAATCTTGTGTGCAGTTGGTGTGATAAATGGAAACCAGCGCCGGGAATCGTCCTGGTGCCTGGTGGTAACGCAGAGCATGGCAAATTAATTTTATGAGGACCTCTTTTGCTCATGCCAAGTTCAGTAAGTGCCAGGTGGAGACACATGGGTGAAGGGTAAGCCGTGTAAACTGCTCCGTCTGGGAGACAATTAATATATATCATATAAGGGGCAACAAATTGTGTCAAGAAGAGGTGATCTGATGCTCTTACAAGCAATTGTGTGTTTAAGAAAGCTTTGACTTATCAGTGCATTTCAAATAATCGATATGATTATTTGACTCCCTTGTCATGCGTCACTAAGGAATGGACGCAGAGAAGCTTCTAAATCAATCGAGTTCGTAAGTGCTTTCAAAAGGGGTCATGTGAATGTAATACAACGACATATCCAGACAGAGGTACATTCGGTTTTGGGCCAGTGACGTTTTGTGAGACAAGCGGCCTGTCATACGGCGCATGGAGGTCCAGTAAAGGTGAGACATTTTTTTCTAGAGCGATGAAACACTATTCATTTCATTGAACATTTTACTCATACCCTGTCTGAAGCCAATAATTTTGGAAGTGACTGGGAATGAGTTCTCTTTCATTTGGGATTTTACATTATTATGCCTTTCTGTTTTTTCCATGTATGCAGTGATGTTTTTCTTTATATTGTGTTCTAAAAGACGTGGCTTTCGTTTTTCCTCAGATGTATCGTATAGTTACGTGATAGTGAAACTTTTGACAGTTATCTATGGCTTCGGTCATGACAGACCATGACAGGAATGTAGTATGATTTGGGGATAATTAATATGAGGAATATGAACATATTTGGGATGATTATATGATGGCATGTTTAACTTACCTATGACATATTTGCCAGAAGTAAGGCCACTTCATGCCCTTAACTTCTATAATTAATTATCTTCTTATTTCATCATGTTGAGATTGGAAATAAAGTTTGTATTTTTGAATGTTCAGGAGTTTTATTTTATCCTTAGCTATTTGGTGGTATAACTAATAACAGAAGAGATTCCGGTTGATGACTTTCCAAAAGGTAGGTCCCATATATGCTTTATTCTCTGGAAGGAAATATATATTATATATATATATATATATATATATATATATATATATATATATATCCTTCCATTTCTTTTTCCGTTGTTTTGATATAGCATATATATATATATATATAATATATATATATATATATATATATATATATTTCCCATATCTATTGTTTTATGTAGCATTATATATATATATATAATATATATATATATATATATATATATATATATATATAATATATATAAATATATATATATATATGTACTATTATCAAAACAACGGAAAAAAGTAATTGTATTCCGTACAGAAATTTCATGAAATACACTGATCCCTTTCATCTAAGAGTGGTTGTTACCGACAGCTTAGGGAATCATAATGCCATAACAGTTAAAACATCGAGCAAGTCAAAGGTATAATGTATCTGAGTACTTTTTTATGTCATTGCAGCGTCCATGGAATATGTTAATCAAAATAAAAACTGTTTACATTACCATTACCTGTGCTATCACCTAACATCCCTTTATACCAACTGACCTTCATCTTTACTATATGTTCCAGACGAAAACATTTCATAAAAATTTTATAATCCATGACAGTGCATAAAGACACAAGAATTCTTGTTTTTAAGGCTTTTGATAAATACTCCCACGAAGAATTAATCCTGGGTTAGTGCTTGTGTGTGATATTTTTTTGCTTTGTTAATTATTCTAGCTTTCATCCATCTAAGATAACATATATGTTTCTTCCCAACCATAAATCAAAAAGTTACTACCACCGTAGGTCCTGCGTGTCGTAAAAGGCAACTAAAAGAACAGCTTCTGTCATGCAGTCTTACATTTTTGTAAAAGGCTCGGCCCACAGCCAATAACTGTGGAAACTGCTGCCTTGCAGTCTTACTTTTTAGTCAAAAGCTAGGCCCACTGAGAATAACGGTGGAAACGGCTTGCCTTACAGGTGGACATTTTAGTCAAAGGAGAGCCCCACCAACAGTAACTGTGGTTGATGACAGGAAGGGTATGCAGTCGTAAAAACCCCTTTGCCGAGTAATAAATCATGCCTGATGTTGGTGGAGGATGATGCCTTTGATAGAAGGCAGTGGAGAAGGTACATCAGGCAACCGACCCCTTAAGACAAGACCAGAGAGATACCCGACAATAAAATAAAATCCCACAACTGGACAGGATTAAGACAGTGACCAAGACTCTTGGAAAATCTAAACCTTTTGCCTTTACCTACCCAAATACCCTAGCCAAATCCCTGATTAACGTCCAACAAAAGACAATCCCCGTTC
>NC_061090.1:42907645-42912645 GCF_015104395.2 Macrobrachium nipponense
AGCAACAGCAACTAGTGAAACCCAGACGTGCAAGGAAAACTTCAAAAAATGAGTGACAAATGAAGAATCTACACAAAAAAGGATCTATGAATAAATACGACAGAGAGCCCACCAGCTTCCCTGCTACTTTTCCAAGTGTAAAAATGTCAAGCGAACCTGACAAAAGCTTCTGAAAGACATCCAGGGGACACAGAGACTGACAACCTGGCACGAAGATGGACACCGTCTACCAATACTAAAATTTTGAAATCCGGAACGTTCCAAATGCCATTCAGGTGTGAAAAATTGAAAAAACATATTGCGTTTCTTTTGAAATTGACGCTGCGTTCCGCCAGACTTGGGTATTATCTCACACAGGTTTTGTTTTCTCGTGGGGGGGGGGGGGGGGGGGGGTTGTCAGCTAGCGATAATGAAGACATCTTCACGAAAAGGAATTTTTATGCAGTTAACCAGTTTTAAATTCTTTTTCCATAAAAGAAAAGACAAGTCACCACATGGGACATGAAACGCTGTAATCTTCATTTTACAGATTTTACTCATTTAACTATTCCTGATTTTTTTTTTAACTTCAGAATTGTAAAGATAAGGCAAAGATAACCAGGAGAAAACTGCATCGTTGGAATTATGCTGAGGTACCAGGCTACGGCAGACCTAAAACAATCTCAGTTATCTGTCAGACATGTAAAAAAAAAAAGCATATAAAAAATAGTATAGAAACAAAATAAATGAACCGAAATTTGAGGCAACGTGCGTCTCAGCGTCAAGAAAGATATGAATTATTCTGAGAATTTTAGTATATTTTTTTCTTTACAATCTTCTCCAAACTATCAAGGATAAAGCAAGCTGAAGCATAATTCATATTCATTTCCATAATTTATAGAGAGAGAGAGAGAGAGAGAGAGAGAGAGAGAGAGTTAAACACACGTAAAACAAAGAACACATTAATAGGACAATATGAAAGGGGAAACAAAAGAAAATGAGGAGTAATTATCTACATCTTCTCCAGCAGAAGCGAACAATAACAAAGGGACCGGACGCTATAAAGTGCTGTGCAAATGCAAACTACTGAAGCGTGCGGAAGTCACGATGATAACACAGACGAGGAAAAACTAATAATAACGTTGGTAGGGGACGAATGAAAATAAAGAGAAGGGGAAAAAAGAACCAAAAAGGGAGGTGTAAAGTCAGCAATAACGTAATGAAATAGCGCTGATAAACTAATAAGAACAGGAAGGCGAGATTGGTAATAAAACAGTAGAGAGAGAGAGAGAGAGAGAGAGAGAAGAGAGAGAGAGAACTCGGACGATGAAAGGTCAAATTCTAGAATAAACCACTTTCTATTTAAACATAAACATAAGACGAATAGTCAGTCTTAACTATCCAATTAACTTCTTTGAAATTCTCTAATTATAACGACAACGTAAATAAATAATGTTACATCAGTAAAATACATACATACATACATGAATGTTATCTAGTTGCAAGATTAAATTTATTTCTGAGTATATTACAGCAAAGTCAATAATAAAATATAGAAACGTATATTAAAAAATAAACTGTGAAGAGCCAATTCTTGGAAAACGAGTGAACGTCGCATAATCAAATATTCATTGAGACTGACTCGAATAGATAAACCGTCGGAATCGACAAGTCATTAGAACAGCAAATTCAGAAGTGATATTGTACATATATCATCAAATAGACTCAAAGGCTCTAGAAGTAGTAGCTGTTTTTAACGCTTGATGAGTGGTGAAAATGTTTTTTTTTTTTTTTTTTTTATAATTTTGAGTAAACTGTTCCACCCTTCTTTTCTACATAATCCAGACAATATCTCGGAGACAGAAAGAGACATGGGTTTCCATGGTTACGAACTGTCTGACAAATAATAGTTTTATTCTTTATTGACGTTTTCAGATTATTCCATTCTTTACCACAATGGTTAGCATTATTAAACCAAGATTTTAATTGCAACACCTGAGTTCCAACATCTCCATCTCATGGTTAACCTTTACTAAAGTTGTGAAGTGCTCATTTATTCCTGAGTCAAAAGATTTGCGTCGGGAAACTAACAGTTATTAAAAATTGAATGGTAAATAAAAGTCATAGACAGACCATCATTAGTTTCGATCTTAACAGAAGAAGCAAAACAAATAAACAAACGATAAAGTAAGAATGATCAATATTCGGGAATAGGAACAAACGCTTAATTCTACTTAAGAATGATTTCTGAGAGAGAGAGAGAGAGAGAGAGAGAGAGAGAGAGAGAGAGAGAGAATTTCGCCAATTGCATTAATCATATAGAGTTTGGGTTCAGCAATTCGTGGCGTTTGAATTAACGAGGTTGTAGACTCAAGTTCGCGTTGCCGCTTGGCTAAAGTTCTTGGAGCTTGAAATGAAGTTGTAGAGAGAGAGAGAGAGAGAGAGAGAGAGAGAGAGAGAGAGAGAGAGAAAATGTTAGGTCTTTGTGTGTCTGCCTGATAGGATACAGATTCAGTCTACCTCTCTATGAAAGACTACTTACCATTCAATAGCTCCTTCACTTCAAGATTAAGAACTATGTAAGCAAGCTTACCATCGCATTTTTTTTCTATACCGTTTGCGAGTTCACCTGTGTGAACAATCTGATGCACTTAAGAAGAAAATTAGGACATATGTATAATTTCATGTTTCGATCATTCACTGACGTACAATAGCAGTTAATTTTAAAGGAAAAAAAAAAACTGGGAAATATGCACAGGTCATGCTTCGGATTGCCATTAAATAAAAGTTTAGTCATAAATTTATTCTGATATTTTTTATAACGTTTTAATTCTAAGAAAATTCATCTATGGTTCCAGCAATCGTGTTTTAACCTTTTAAAAATACTAGAACTTTATTAAAGGGAAATTAACTTTTCATTGGTTTTATTGTTAAGGGGAAAAAATTACATTCGTGCTTTCATGGAGTAGAGTTTAGGGGGGGGGGGGGGGGGGGGGGGGGGGGTGCGCTCCAAAGCGACGCATATGGCACTTGAGAATTCGTCCCCCATCATGGTCCTAGAGCCAGGGTGCAGCCAGATTCGAATTAAGTGTTAAAAGTTAATTACGACCAGAGACTTAGGATGAATATGATCATGAGCAATAACATGTCCAAACTATATGTATAGTTTTAATAATAATAGCAATGACATGCTATGCATTTCCTATCTATAATCCAGCGTTAGCAAATATCTTAAAGTAAAGATATGCTGCCGAACACCTCTCAGCCTAGCTTACTTGTAACCGCTACCTTATCAGTAAGTACTACTTGATTCCTTAGGATCAGTAAATAACAATGGCTTTCTATTTCAAGCATTTTGCCAAAGCTAAAAGTAAGATTGCTTTTTAGCATAATGAAAAGTAGCGTTTACGGAATTACACAATGACATGACAAAGGTGAGGCCAGCTGGTACTGAACTAACAGGTTCACGTTCCTGTTCATATAAAATGTCGAGGGATAAACAAGCAAACTGCCAGCGAATTTTGACAAAGGAACCTAGATTCACACATGGCATACTATGCAATTACTGAATGAAAAGGCCATAACCTCAATCAGTACGGTATCATGGATTCTGCACTGGAGAGAGAGCAAAAAAAAAAAAAAAAAGAAAAAAAAAGAAATTCTTAAAAATGATCAAAGCTGTACATTCTTGACATTGCACAGGCACCCAAGGAATCGGATAATGAGCAAGTGTATTTTTTTCCACAGCACTTATTAAAAGTGTTATAAGAAGAGGCGAGGGGTTTTTAAACAATGGATTACAAATCTTGTATTTATAAATATAGCATGAACACTGGCTTCAAAACTTGAAAACCTTGTTAGACATGCAGACTGGAAAAGTAGAATAAATTATTTATATTTATATTCACAAACACAAACACACTATTTCTTAAAAAGAAAATAACAAGAAAATTAAAATGGCCTGAAATGAGGAATAATAATAATAATAATAATAATAATAATAATAATAATAATAATAATAATAATAATAATAATAATAATAATAATAATTCACTTATGAGCTTTTAGTGAAATGACCTGGCTCTGGAAGAGCAATAATAACAAAATACACAAAAGTAAAAAACCAAAGAAACAAATAATTCTTATAATTTGAAAGAAATAGCCAACGGATTTTTATTTTTAAGTACAAAGCCCTGGTGCTGACTTTCCTTTATATGAAAGAGCCTTCATCACCATCTAGACCAGGCTTCCATTCTAAGTAGCGACGGGTAATGTTAAATTAGAATAAAATGTATCTGAAATCTCCATCACAAGCTATCCAGCTCTCTCTCTCTCTCTCTCTCTCTCTCTCTCTCTCTCTCTCTCTTGTAATCATTATAGACAAAGAAATAGAAAAGAAGGGGTGCATCAAAGCCCCATAATGCACCCCAACTTGCCAAATAAGGTGCTTATGAAAAATGTGCAGTCCTTGTAAGCATACAAACCCTGTGCATCTATTATTATTTTTCTTAGCTTCTCTGACTAATCCAGAAAGGAAATTAGGGTAAATTTGAGACATAATCAGCCTCGGAACACACTGCGCATGATAAAGTTAGAAATAATTTAAGTGCAAGCTAAAGTGGTGTCAGCAACCAGTAGTGACTGTTGATACAGACTGTGGCTAATATAAGAAATTAAATTAACTAATTAGTCCCATAAAAAAGACCATTGTAAACAATAATAACAACATAGATATGAGCAAATAATTTAAATTAATGATAGTTTCTGCCTTACTCGGCATTCTTCAGCTATTTTGTCTAATATATACAGTTTTTGGACGTATGCCCGCCGGGTGAGCAATTCACAGAGCCCATCCCCTCCTATATGATGAGTTCGGGCAAGCGTCGATATTGCCCCCGTTCCCTAGGCAACTAGTTAAGCCAAGCATGATACTCCGGCAGTTACAGTTAATACCGAAAGGGGGTGCTCTCAACTTCTGCAGAAACAACGTGCAGACTCCACAGTTGTTGGGGATACCGAGG
>NC_061090.1:42917645-42932645 GCF_015104395.2 Macrobrachium nipponense
TTGCACCATGAAACAATTGTTAAGAGAAGGTGGACAGTAAGATGGAAGAAAGAGAATATGAACGGAAGAATGAAAGTAGTTGTAGCTAGGGGCCGAAGGGACACTGGAACAACCTTAAGTAAAGCCTACATTGCACTGAATGAGGTGTACTGACGGCATTACCCCTATGGCGACGTACAGTGTTATATACATAGGTTTACTTTTGTTATCGTATGGCTCATCATGTCCTATCTGCTCCGGAGATAAGCCTCATTCTGCCTTCCGACTTGATTAGCGAATCTACCTCCATTTCAGACTTATTACAGAGATTCTCAGTTCCAGTAAATGGTCGTGTTTTCATTTATTACTTCTACCGTAAAGAATATTTTTTAGAAATCTCGTAACGGATAGGAAACCATAGGAATTGGCTGAACTAAATATGAAATTCATAATGCCGATTTCCTTTCGCCCTAATTGGACTGCATCAGAAATGTTCAAAGTCGAGATCCAGAGTACGCTAAGGATGCTGATGTGTCGTGGATCCAACTTAATACATTTAAACACTTCTGCATTGTTTTGAGCTTGGAGACTGTAACCTGGATCCCAGTATTTATCTGGCAAATAATTTTTAACTCAACAATTTTTCCTACGGCCAAAAGCAATCCTCGGTTCTTATCTAAATCATATTTCTTCTCATGCTCTGTGAGCAATACATTTTTATAAAATATATATTCTGGTTTTACGAAGCATAATAATGCTATTTAGTCCTCATTGGATGTCTAACTATTTTACTTCAAACACGGGTGTTCAAGATTAAAATATATATTCAACAGATAAAAATAAATCTGTTCTTGCAATCAATCACGTAGTCTGATTCAAAATTTATAAAGTAAGAACATAAGGTTCATCACAAATGTAAGTAGTTAACAAAGCTTGCGTGACGCGTAAGTTCTTGCACCGATGAGAGCGCAAGTTTCTTGCAAACTTGAGCAGTTTCTGCATTTCTCCACTTGGCAACCAACAAACGCAAGAAGCGGATATCGAGATCAACATGATTAACGCGGGAATTTGCGCCACGACAACCCATTCGTCTTGTCACTTTCCACCCACGCCCAAGAACGTTCCCACAACAGATAAACAACGCCCACCACAACCCCACTGCAAAAAGTAAGCCCTCTTTATTTTCATTTTTATTCAGGGATCCTCCGCTTCTTCCTTTCCACGTCACACTTCCTCCTCACTCTCTCCCCGTTACTCAGTCCAACGAATCCTCCTCCTCCTCCTCCTCCTCCTCCTCCTCTTCAAACTACTCCTTCTTCTTCTGTGATTCGCCGTATCTGATTCCACCATTCTACTGCTGCTTTTCACTCATATTTATGATCTTTTTATCCCTTCCTCATATGAACGATGTCTCCAAGCAAAATTTTTATACTTCGCACACACTCGGCTCCCTTTTTTTGTAACTAAATTTGTCTCTCTCTCTCTTCTCTCTCTCTCTCTCTCTCTCTCTCTCTCTCTTCTCTCTCTCTCTCTCTCACCATTTGCCCAAACGATGTAGCAGCAGGTGTTCGACTCCAGGAGGTGATGACCCTAACCAGTCAACGGCATCCATGTATCAGCAAGAACAGGATCGCAACCAGCAAAACAAAAACTCGCTTCACAAACACACGCACTCACTAATACTTGAGCAAAAGCAGACAAGGATTTTCACGCAACTCCCACTTATCGTGCCTGCTTTTGCTGCTGCCTGCCTTCCGGGGATTGCCTTTAAATGGGCAAAATGTGGCATTGGTCGATCGGCCACCTGAAATTAATATGCTCATTAAGTTACGGGAAACGTAATATATGAAAATTGTAGCTTTAATTTAAAACTTCCTGGCTCTCTGAAAGTCCCTCCCTCTCTCTCTCTCTCTCTCTCTCTCTCTCTCTCTCTCTCTCTCTTAATTTCATTACAAAAGTTTGTAGATAAAGATAATTAAGTAGAAAAATAAATGTTCTTTTACATGAAGAACTTCATAAGTGCATAAATGTAAGGGATTACAATTCATATATGAATATATATAAACACACACACACACACATACACACACACACACACACACACACATATATATATATATATATATAAATATATATATATATATATATGTGTGTGTGTGTGTGTGTGTGCGTGTGTGTGTGTGTGTGCGTGCAAATGCTCCATCGAGCATCACTGCTCACGTTGGACGCGCAAACTGGCCGTTTCAGTCGAAATTAGTGGGCGTTATTGTCCCTCTTCCAAACCAACAAATATCACACTATGGGTTTTGACACTCAAGCATAAGCAAAACATACAGAGACTGGTAGTTACTATGAGCTGTCTTGTCTCCCATACGTGGAACAGCACGATCATTTTATCCAGCTAACGAGTTCGACTTCTGAAAAGTTTTGATGTGACAAATTTGGATTCCTGTTCATTCCACTATTCCACAACAAATGGTCACAGGTGTGCCATTAAACAACAGCGCTTTATTAATGAATACAGTTCATCCAGATGTTCAGGTGCAACCAGAGATATATACTATTGACAGACAAGTTTCACAAATTCTCCTCAAAAACCCCAAAGAACTGCTCTTGACACATCTTACACGCCATAGCTCTTCTGAACCTATAAAAAGAATCCTCTCAGCATATCAATTACTATCATGCTAACCCAAAACCACTAATTGCCCAGATGCACCCCTGAATACCCTCCGCCAGACAGTCTCCCTATTGGTTCCCATGACTCTCAAGACAAGTGCTCATTGACAGACAGATAGTTGCCCTAGTGTTCCCAAGATACCCTCTAGCTTCTTCACAACCCCAGGCGAATGCCCTTGAAAGTTCCAGCATCTTTTAGAATACTATCTTAGCTGAAGAGTCATATGTGCTTCTCGGAAATCACATGGGATTATCCTTGACTAAACAGGAACCTTACATGCTTTTATGAAATCACAAAGGAATGCTTGAGGGCGATGGGTCTTTTACCTTGTACTACAGAAAATCGGGGGTTGTACTTCGGGCCCAGCATTCTATATAAATATATATATATATATATATATATACACTATATTATATATATATTATATATATATATATATATATATATATTTATCAAAACACAGTCCTACCAAAACGTCAAATTTCTCTTGTTAATGTCGATATATTTTGAAAATATTGATGTAACTGAAGAAAATTTGGAAGTACGAGGGACTATTGTGCTATGTACACTTCCCTGAATTTTCATGGGAGCAAGAGGGCTATTACTCGGTCTAAAGCACGTCTCCCGAATTACACACACACACACGCACATATTAATATATATATTATACTTCCTATATATATATTTTATTTATATATATCATTTATATATATAATATATATATACTATATATATATATATATATACAATAGATGGGGTTGTGGATACGTATGTTAAGAAATTGTCAGTGCTATGGGGATCCAGATTTATATAAAAAATGCGGACTATCTGCGGAGCAGGGAAGTGGATATGTATTTTTGGTACATCTCATTAATATATATATATATACTATATATATATATATATATATATAATATATATCTTATATAATATATTATACAAAATTTATATTTACGTATAAAACCTATTTTTCTTTAGTTTTTATCCTGCTACATTATTGATGCTTAAATGCATTATTTCCAGTAGGTAAATATTACTTTTGCTAATAAAGCCCAGAGCGCCAATTTCCAGGCATGAACCTCAACGCTAGGTTTGTTGTTTGCACACTTCATGCAATACATGCAAACTTATGGAATGCAGACTTCATACACACACACACATTTGTTTGTCTGGTACTGTAAATTTGTGATTTAATTTTTGAATTACATACATCATTAAAATATACAAATATATCAGCGGGCTTTCGTGTTCACCTCTTCAAATAAAAGCAAATTTTAAAAACCAGTCACATTTCCATATCATTATACGTATGCAATCACACCTGCATTAGATTCCACTGGTAACAGTTCTCACTTTTCTCGCTAGGAGTCACCAATATAATTACAAGACCCACGTCGTAAATTTCCTCTCATTTGGCAATCATCTTCAACGAGCAGGTCTTGTGCATGAGAAATAATTGAACCTCATGAGGCGGAGGTGATAATAGTCACGGGTCAGTCTAATAGAACATGAATTTTATCCCGAGTTTTATTTCCCGTGCGTGCGTGCGTACCGTCTTCATTTAATTACAGTCCGATGCAATTTTCTTGCCCCTGTTTGCAAAATATGAGACAAACTCAAATCTTCTCAACCGTGAACGGAAAATGCTACACATATTAGGTAGAAGGTAGATCTGCAGGTCACAATATGTTCAGGGGCAGTTATATATTCGAATTCTATTCTTCATATATATTCTTGATGCTTTGTTGTCTTTTAAACGTTTCAATGCCACCCATCAGATCCCCATTTGAAGTACAAAATAATTATAGAGAAAAGTTTCACAAGGTTTTCCGTGTGCATTGTCGTTTAAACCCACACACAAATGCACACGCATATATGTATATGTATAAGTGTGTGTTTGTGTGTATATATATATATGTATATATATATATACATATATACACATACATACATACAAGGTACCTCCTTCATTTTCACACCCTTTATATGAAATAAGAAACAAAATCAAGGGTTCATGTCTCCATATGTTTGACCTAGATAACTAAACTTTATACACTCATCTTATGATCTGGGCTTATCTTTGCCCAAACGAAAAGGGTAGGATTCGGGTAGACACAGACAAAGCTTTATAAAGGATTGCAACAGTGTTTTCCCGAAGATGGGGAACTGTCATCTGATGGTGCCTGTTTATATAAAGCAATAGGCTAACTAAAATGGCATAATATAATGCTCATTTTGAATCAGATTTAACGATGCTACACTGTCACTGAAGTCACCAGTCATTTAAACATTATATTTATTTAGAAGTCAAATTCAAACTTATCGAAGCAGACGCAATGGCCTCGTCACCCAAAACTTTAATGCAGAGCTGAACACCCTATGAGAGTCATTTCCTTTGGTTTTCTGTTTTATTATTTCCATTGTTATCAATGCAAAAAGCAGAAATCAGAAAACTCATCGGAAAACCATTAAATGACATTTTAAGAGAGCATCAAAATATACAAGTTACACAGCCAGAATTCTCAAAGAGAATACGCAACAACGTTGACAAAATAAAGTGTAAAATAGCAAGCATTCATATTAAAATTTGCATTGAACTTGGATCTATGACCATAACATATATACTGTCAACAACGAGCCACAGTCCTGTGAATTGTAGTTGACATTATCAACTTAATAAATGGCAATACCAAAACATATTTCAGAAATCATAAAAAACCCGAACCAGACATTCAATATTGCACTTGTTTATTGTTGAAGGCACAATAATAATAATAATAATAATAATAATAATAATAATAATAATAATAATAATAATAATAATAATAATAATAATAATAATAAGAAGAAGAAGAAGAAGAAGAAGAAGAAGAAATTAACAATCTCGTGAAAAACGTGTTATAAAATCCACACATTATATAGTAAACTATATTATTATGTAAAATAAATAGGCAAAGTAATAATAACATAGTTTATTATATATTTGTGATTTTTCATTACACAAAAATAATAATAAGAGGCAACAGAATTAACCATTTGAAGTTCATGGACGACATCAAGCTGAATGGTAAGAGCATCAAGGAAATAGATACCCTAATCCAGACTGTAAGGATTGTATCTGGGGACATCAGGATGGAGTTTGGAACAGAAAAATGTGCCTTAGTCAACATAAATAAGGGCAAAGTAACAAGGACTGAAGGGATAAAGCTACCAGATTGGAACATCAAACACAGAAGAGACAGGATACAAATACCTGAGAATAATGGAAGGAGAGGATATAAAACACCAAGGGATGAAGGACACGATCAGGCAAGAATATTTTCAACACTCTGCGCCGTAAATATAATAAAAGCCACAAACACATGGGCAGTACCAGTAATCAGATACAGCGCCGGAGTAGTGGAAACGAAGGCGGAACTCTGCAGCATGGACCAGAAAACTAGGAAACATATGGCAATACACAAAACACAACAACCAAGAGCAAATACGGACAGACTATACATAACACGAAAGGAAGGAGGGAGAGGACTACTATGCATAGAGGACTGCATCAACATCGAGAACAGAGCACTGGGGCAATATCTGAAAACCAGTGAAGACGAGTGGCTCAAGCGTGCATGGGAAGGACTGATAAAAGTAGACGAAAACCCAGAAATATACAGAGACAGGAGAATGACAAACAGAACAGAGGAATGGCACAACAAACCAATGCACGGACCATGAGACAGACTAAAGAACTAGCCATGGCAATGGCTACAGAGGGGAGAGCTCAAGATGGAAACTGAAGGAATGATAACATCGGCACAAGATCAGGCCCTAAGAACCAGATATGTTCAAAGAACGATAAATGGAAATAACATCTCTCCCATAGGTAGGAAGTGCTATACGAAAAATGAAACCATAAACCACATAGCAAGCGAACCAGTACAAAAAGAGGCATGATTCAGTGGCATAAGGCCCCCACCGGAGCCTGTGCAAGAAACACCAGCTACCTTGCAGTAATAAGTAATAATAGAAACAAGAAGGATATGGGGTATGTCAGTGAAAATTGTACCCATAATCTTAGGAACACTATGCACTATCCCATGATCCCTGAAAAGGAATCTGGAAAAACTAGAGGCTGAAGTAGCTCCAGGACTAATGCAGAAGAGTGTGATCCTAGAAACGGCGCACATAGAAAGAAAAGTGATAGACTCCTAAGGAGGCAGGATGCAACCCGGAAATACCACCCAGTCGAATTGGAGGGCTGTGATAGACAAAAAAAAAAAAAAAAAAAAAAACAAAAAAAAAAAAAAAAAAAAAAAAAAATAAAAAAATAATAATTAATAATAATATAATAATAATAATAATAATAATCTACTCTTGATATATGATGAGACGGTGAACTTATACTAATAATCTTATTTATCGATACCTTTATATAAGATGCCTAAGCCTACATATACAATTATACTTTAAAAACATTCATATATATATATATATATATATATATATATATATATATATATATATATATATATATATATATATATATATATATATATATATATATTACATTTGTGTGAATGTGTGTATGTACGCATAAACAACTTAATATCAGATATTTATATATACAGCACTGGAATACTCGAGGCAGAGGGAGGTGAGGAGGGTACGGGAAGATACCTGGGCGCTGAAGGTGCGACAAAAGACCTGGCGACGGATGGCTTTGGAGAGTGTTGGGGTTAGGGTGGGGAAGGGTTAAGGAAGCGACATCTGGTGTTGACGTGAATACTCGACAGAGAGAGAGAGAGAGAGAGAGAGAGAGAGAGAGAGAGAGAGAGAGAGATAGGTTGGATGAAAACAAGATGAAGAGGGCGAAAGCAAGATACAACTAATGCGATTAATAAAAAGTGAACGAAAAGAGTAATAAATTTGTAAGAGGAAGAGATCCGAACGAAGAGAGGGAAGTAAAACTGTCGAAATACATATTGCAAAAATGAAAAAGTTCAATACTTGCGTGTATTCGAGAGACGAGTAATAAACTGTTTCAGATGTCATCGATACACGAGGATGTTGATTAGTAGCGGGATGAATACAGGATATGACCAATAATAAGAAAAAATCATTATTAAGTACATGGCGCCGATGTAAAATAACACGTTTGTTGATATATATGTAAAATAAATAGTAAAACAAGAGAGAAAAAAATTTACGAAAAGAGAAGAGTAAGAGAGAAATTCCTGGAATCTAAGAAAATAATACACAAGAAAATATAACGAAAAAAAAAACATAAGTCAAGAAAGCGTGTAAGCGTTGACTAAAAAAAAAAAAAAAAAAAAAAAAAAAAAAAAAAAAAAAAAAAAAAAAAAAAAAAAAAAATGTCGGTTTCCAGTTGGTTGCCAAAGGCATAATGATTTTCGTTCTTCTTGTCCATAACTAAGATTTTTTTTCTTTTTATCTTAGATTTATCTAACCTCTCCGAAATAATTTACTACCGGAAGGAGTTTGGTATTTACTGAGTATTAATGTTATATGGCTCCAGTTGTGAAACTAATTACTAGATACATTCGTAAAGGCAAAATCAATAAATATCTTAGAGTTTAACACAAAAATTAACCAAGCACAACTTAGAGAGAGAGAGAGAGAGAGAGAGAGAGAGAGAGAGAGAGAGAGAGAGAGAGAGAGAGAGAGAGAGCGTTCAACGCAAAACACACTGACATTAATGCACCATAATACAATAAGGAGGAATGTAAAACGTCAAAACATGTTAAACAAATATGTCCCTGTTTAGGAAAGTACACCTGTCCGGTCCACTTCAAGTGGCAGGTAATGGCCACTTACAAAAGCCGACCCAAATTAGCGCGCATGAGTTCTTTGCAGCAACTTTTACAGAAATATGACAATTTTCATTTCTTTGGACACCCAACAAAAACGTATTAACATTTTCAATCGTTGGTAAATCCATCATAACACCAGGGCGAATAACTCAAATATTCCCAAGAGAAACAAGAAATGAAATATTACAACCTGTTACTTTGGGCAATCCGTAATCAATTAAATGGGTGTTGTTTGAAGTCCATGTTACTTTCAAATATATAATAATTTCTACTCTTCTTGTGTTGGGATAGGTGGTAGTAATATACTATAAAAGAACACTTTTGTGACATATATAGAAGTGAAGAATGTAATCTTTCCAAGGGACTTTACGAGTATTAAGCAGACTTACCACAACTTTAAGTATCATTGGTTAAAGTGACCCGCTTAAAAGTCTTAGTCCTTAAAATATTTTCCATTTCCTGCACGAGCCCAAGACTCTCTAGGAGAGAGAGAGAGAGAGAGAGAGAGAGAGAGAGAGAGAGAGAGAGAGAGAGAATCGCCCAAGGTACAAAGATGAGTACTTTTAGACTCCCGCCCTCAGCAACAGCTGCTCTGCCGTTTTTCTTTTTTCTTTTTTTTCTTTTTTTCGTTTTATCGTTTCTTTCAGTGCGTCTGTTTGATGGCTTTGGCTGTGGGACTTGTCTCCTACTGGCTTTTTTTTTTTTTGCACTGGCTTTTCTTGCTTGTTTGTATTTCTATGATTTTCAATGATCTGAGGTTTTTAAGAGAGTGCGTGCTTGGAGAAAACAAAACAGAAAACGAGTGAGGGAAAAAGAAAGAATTTCTGGGAAATATGATGGGAGGAAATTCCATAGAGATGCATGGCCTGGAAGATGAAGGCATTATTTGAAAAACAAAATGGCACATTTTCTGACAACGCATTTCCATGGAGACGAACAAATGGACAGGACCATCTCATTTTCCATTATGCATTACGATAACTATATATATCTGGTACAAGCAGACCAACCTATAATGCCGCAATCAGACTTTTGTATTGACTCCGAAACATAACCTATTATATTCCGAGTTAATTCAAAGGCTATAAGAAGAAATTAATATGGCGTATCTCATTCATTCTATTGTGCCATGAAAACCTCTAGACGTTACGAAAAAAAAAATAAAATAAAACATGACAACGATATCACTTCTAATAAAACAAATCCTTTATATTTGAGGCAAAATTACCATGACACAATCGAACCAAATCGACGGGTTCAACGAAAACAAGGAAACTAACTGATGCATCCAAAAATACATCGATAACAAGAGAGAAAAAGCGGAGACAACGGACAATAGCACCTGGAACAGGTACACAACCGGCCTGAGCACAATGAGAGCCACTCACCCTCAGCGACGAAGAGAATGGGATGGATCGGAGGGTTGGGGGGTGGCAAAAAGAGAGCAAATTCACCCAACACCCACCAGAAGAATACTCTAGGAGCGAGTTTTACATGAAAGATGGGGTTGGGGGAAGGGGCGGGGGCCGATTTAGGAGGGCTGGTTGGTGAACAAGGGTGGTTTGGCTTATAATTATGTGAAGGCTGCCCGGTCACCTTGCCCCAAGCGACCACCACCACCATCCTCATCATCCCGCCGGCAACCACCTGCTCCTCTCTCTCTCTCTCTCTCTCTCTCTCTCTCTCTCTCTCTCTCTCTCTCTCATACATCCGTGACGGCAATTCTCACATCTTTTGATCAACTGACACACTATAATAAGCATGGAAGCATCCTGAAACACTTACAACAAAATTCTCTACCTTATCCTCATAGTTCCAATTTTTGCATTTTGGGGGAAATGCTGAAAAAGGTTCTTGTTTCTGATGTAATTCATTGGGGCTGTCCCTTTAAAATTGTGGCTGATCGAAGTGTCTTGAAAGTTTGAATGTTTGATATCGCTCTTCGGCTACTGAAGAATGATGTCTATTTGTAGGCTGCGTAACTGAAATACTCTATATTCTCCACTGTTTCTAACATTCTTATTGGGGACCATGCTAATGAGCAATTTATCTTTACCCTATTTTTGTAAAATTTGCTAAACAAAATTACTTATGTATTCAATAATCATATTTCCATACAACGCCCGTTAGCACAAATATACGTTTGTATCTAATTTTCATATTTTCATATAACATTCCTTAGCTAAAAGTACGATGTCCCTAATAATGAGACATCTTTAAGTGTTATATAAAAGTCCGTGCACTCACATCTATTTCTATATAGTATACAAGGAGGATACACCTATCAAAAAATAAATCATGGTGATCTGGAAATCATAGCAATGCTACAAATTTGGGATGATTACGTCTCCCATGGCAACGAAGACAAACACTGTTCACCTGATTATTTAAAGGCGGTCAGTTGACGAAACCTCAACGGAATCACTTCGAACAAGTCATTCCAGATTTTTTAAATAATTTTGTTAAGGAAAAAAAATTATTCACAAAAAAATAACTGAGTATTCGAGTCCTTTGAAGTTCTAAATACGTGTAGTTCAAACATATATTTTAACCTCAATTAAACACTTCGTTTTAGTTATTTCATAAAATAATTTTTTTTATAAATGAGAAAATAGGCATTCATACATTTTCGTATATTTATCCAAAATATTCTCATGTACGTGTGTCAAAATACCAACAAGTCTGTACATAGGATACAACGTCCATCATTTGTCTGAGTGAGAGTGTGTATGCATGTATAAATATATTTTCAGATCCAACAGCCGAGTATTAGAACAGACAAGCATTATCTGTTAGATTACTTGTGTGCATAAATAATTGTTCACATATCTAAAACTCAATACCGCGCGCTGAAGTGAAAGACTGACAGATGTCGCACTACCCAGCTTTCTAAGAAACACACAAATGTAATCACATGCAAAATAGTTTTATTGCACCTCCAAGCCTTTAATTCCAAACCTGTAAGCCAATAACTGAATTATGTGTGGCTTGACGTCATTTCGAAGAGCAGACCTGATTAACGCTAAACTATTAGTTTCTGGTTTTCTTAAACTGCAGAACAAGCACATGAAATAGGGATACATACAGATGCATAAAAGAACGAATCTCAACTCAAATACCTGTTCGAAATGAAGTTGAAAGTTCTACTTTAGCAAAAAGGAAAAAATTCAGACTTCAAAAGCTGTAAGTATAACCTAGTCTAATGAAGATTAGAGTTACAAGTACAGATCTTGATCCATCAACTTTCTCAATTTGCATCCCTACACATTTAATGTGTCTAGGCATTTAAGATACGATCTGATTTCCCATACATTAAACTGCGCAAATTATCACAAACAATCCGTAATAATGCAATAAGTCATCGGTCCACGGATGCTATAAAAAGACGGTGTCGGAAAACTTTCTCTGTTTTGCAAACCTGATGCTGAGTCGCTAATTTATCCTTGTCCAGAAAACAGGAAAAACCAACGTTTATCTCATAAACTTTTATTAAAACAAACAATGCCGTTAAAAGAAAACCATTTTTTTTTTCAGCGATACAGAGAACTTCATAAAAACAATCAACCTGTTTTTCTTTAATTCATCTTCATGTTTAATCAAGGATAGTGTCCTTATATCCATCATGCTTCTCTCCATACAGTGGACATAAATTCTCTCTCTCTCTCTCTCTCTCTCTCTCTCTCTCTCTCTTAATATATGTATACCTTGTATGTATGTATGTACACACATATACACACACATATCTATAAATAGTGCACTATTATTGATATTTTTACGAGAGTTAAAGTTTCAGCGATCATTTTCCATTACAGATTTGTTTCTCCGGAAGAGTAATGTACAACAGCCACTTCCAGAGGGACATTCAAACTTGAGCCCTTAACCTCAAAAGAAATATGGAAGAAGCTTAATTTTAAGGAAGGAACATGAAAGACGGGGATAAGGGAAGTGAGGCTCCCCGAGGCTTTGTCAAATTTGACCTGTCACTAACGAGGGTAGGACCGCACCTACAAAGACCTGTCAGGTGCAAATACTTGTTTTCCAATCGTTTGTCTGTTCGTATGTACTGTCCTGCTAGCATATATATTATAAATTTCTGCCACTTCTATGAGCCCTCGAAGATGGCTTAGTTAGCGTAACATTGGCCAGAATCTACAACCGCATTCCATCTATTCCCAATGTTGTTTGATATATATATATATATATATATATATATATATATATATATATATATATATATATATATATATATAATATATATATATATATATATATATATATATATATATATAGAGAGAGAGAGGAGAGAGAGAGAGAGAGAGAGAGAGAGAGAGAGAGGATGCATATAACAAAACTGATGTCGGTGTGGTGTGAAGGGTATTGAGAATGTAACATGTAAAAACAGTTTCCTAAAAGAGTTCGGAAATTTTTACGATGGGAGCAAAATGTCTGCTACAATACTCGGATTGAAGAAGAATTGATTTGGTAAAGTGCACTTTGCTCCATTGGTTTTGAGACTTTTATAGACGGAGTGCTGAGAGAAATTGCAGATCAGGAAGATATAGAAGAATGAAGTTGTGGGCTTAAAAAGGAATTGCGTAATGACAGGGCTAAACTGAAGTTGAGAATATACAATTAATGTGAGTGCAGGCGACGGATGAATTTATAGTGATGATTTATGGAGATTTTTGGGACTAAATTCTACAGCTCTGCGCGGAATAAAAAAAAAAAACAATGTAAAACATATCCAGCATAACAAAGAAGGCAGCTGGAGCTCTGCAAACGGTGTAGAATGTAAAAGTATCAATTGAAGCTCATACTGGAGTGAATTGGTGGTTGAGCTGATTATGAACATCGTGGGAGATAAAGAGACTGAAAGGATCTGCATTCAAATACATTAAATGCTGAAAAATCATAAACTTTAAAGAGTTAAGAGACGCTGTAAAATACTAGCAAACGTGAATACCTGGAGGAGGTATTTTTACACCCTTTAGACAAGTAAAGATAGAGGGAGGCCTGGAAAATGCTGGATAGCAATATGGCACGGGTTTCATTATGGAAAGGTCATAGTTAGTCTAAGAAATGAAATATTGCATTCCCTAGGGGTGAATATTTCTAAGTAAGCGCCACGGGAGGGTTCACTCTTGTTTTATGGGTTACAAGATAAATGTCGTAATTATCATCTATTCATCCTCACCATTTTCCCTAGAACTCTCCATTTTTTTGCTATCTGACGCCGAAATATACAGTATATTGTGAGCTGTATTAAGCGTTGTAGAATATATGTATGTATGTAAGCATGTATGTTGTATGCATGGTGAGAAAAAGACTCAAGACCACTTAAGAATTCTTGAGGACTAAAACGAAAAAAAAAAGAAAAAAAACTATGCGCCTTCTTTCTCTTTTGTCTATTTTTGTTACATAATCATAACATATTTCATGAATATTCGCTTGTTGCCAACACAATGCTCAATGAAAAATTGCATGTGGAAACAAAAACGCATGAGAAGCAGTATAATCATGGTTTTTGTTTTCTGTAAAACTACTGAGATGGTGTTTTGTCTGTCCGTCCGCCCTCAGATGTTGAAAACTACTGAGGCTCGAGGGCTGTAAATTGCTATATCGATCATCCACCCTTCAATAATCAAACACACCACTTTGCGGCTCTCTAGCCTCAATAGTTTTTATTTTATTTAAGGCTAACGTTAGACGTGCTCGTACGGCGGCCGAGAGTTTCATGGGCCGTGGCTGAGTTTTTCATTCAACATTATACGGTGTATAGAAACTCGATTGAATTTTTTACTTGTTTAGACTTCAGTTCGCTAAAACAACTACTTTGAAATTATCGCGTATCGATCATTAAGCAAATGAAAATATAGAAAAACTATCATCACAAAACTGATCTTATTCATTTGCATGCAATGTGGCTAGACGGTCGACTATGCAACTCGCCAAAATAACACCTTCATGAGCAACTTAGACTTATATCATACAAATTCACGGAATACATAGCCTTCATGACCGTCAATCATCACAGTTGACAGCAATTTACTTCTTAATCACGCATCCTTCAAGTACGTAACACGATATTCGATAACTTGCTGTAAATACGTTTACATCGTATGAGCAAAGTATCAAAAGCGAAACAAAGTCGAAGAAAAAAGACCCAGAAAAAATAAATTGTATCACAACAAGTTCCTTCAATAGGAAGCAGCCGAATGAAATGAAGAGCAGAGGTGTCAAACGGCGAAACTGGGCCTTGAACGCTGCATCATATCACATCACAAAGTCCAAAAAGCAATTTAATGGAGACTGTCTTTCATGCGCCGCTTTTTTAGTACCTGCGTTTCGGAAACGCTGCCGACGTTGTCTCCGTGTCAATTACTTCATTAAAAGACAAGCTCCCACCCGACGTCCCTTTGCACCTGAGATTGCACCGGGAGGAAGGGAAGGAGACCGACGCACATTCTGCTGCTGTCGGGGTAAGAGGGACGGCAGGGGTCGGGTGGGGGGGGGGGGGGGGAG
>NC_061090.1:42942645-42950145 GCF_015104395.2 Macrobrachium nipponense
ATCCAAAGTTGAAGCCGAAAAGAACAACGCAATCCTCCTGAGCAAGGCTACAATTTTCAACTGTTGATTTTGCCTTTCCTCAAGACATGTCAGCCTACTAGGAAGCAGGTGATCATACCTGAGCTTGGGGCCCTAATCCAGGTACTATTAGCTCGGTCAACATGACTCACGATGCACTCTTCCTTTGTAGTAACCAATGACTGTTACTATCTTATGATGGGGTTGGCGGTGGTTGGCGTAGATTTGACCGGCTTAATCCAGCACGGGTCCTTGGCCATAAGCGCCTGTTTGTAGAGCAATATGTTGAAGGGGAAAACGGGCCTGGTGCTCTTGACTCTGATCAGCGCTCAAGGATGTGGTCATTGTTCTCCTACTTTCAGACAGTTATCGACTCCAAAGGGAAATAAGGGAACAATTCTTCAGTTAAGTTTGTATTTCCTTATAATTCCGCCCAAGTAACAGGATCCCCATAGTACTTCCTAGGACTGTAGTTGGATGGAAACGGCAATCAGTGTCATCAGTTTTTCTACAATATCATTGAGGAAAACCCTAAAGAATGCAAAATCTTTAGATATTTTTATTCTGCTGTTCTTGCAGAGACTCTAGCTTTTGAGAAATGTTATAAAGGGCTTCACTGACACTACCATATGCCTGCAGTGTAATTCCCAAACTCCTAGGTTTTCCCCAATACCATGATTAAGTCTGAGGCATCCCAAAGAAAATCGTCAGGTACTAAAAGTAGGAATAATCTTAGTTCACTAAGATCAAACATACATGCTATGTCTGGAAAATTGCACACTAAATTATGACTAACATATATTAGATAAACATTTTCAATCATGGATTTCTTCATAAGTTTTTCCACTATCACAGGCTTGATTAAAGTTTTACTTACCATTTGATCTCAATACATTTAAAGAAAACTTCTTTATGCTCCACTTATATGCATACATATATTCTTTACCCATTATTTATCAACATTAAAAAAGGTTACCATCTCAGGTATTAATTCTCACAGACATGTAAGCTCAACAAAATGAGAATGCTCACGGTTCCAACCTCGGCTTAACCAAGATCCACCAAACTACGTAGAATACTACCTACACAATGGATTGTTTATCTAAGCGTTAGGTGCCTGTGGTACGATTTAGTTTAGATGGAGAAGAACATGGTGCTAAAAGTTCATCGTGAAGAGATTTACCGAGCATACAGTCAGAAGACTATGGTGTTACGAGGTCTCTTAAGTCTGAAGCATCCTGGAATGAGAGACCTCTGGCACTGGACAGTGTGACATCATAGCATTTCAAAGAAATGTAGATGATTTTATGAACACCTGACTTTTATGTTGTCTGAAATAATATGCTAACTATCATATATTGAGAAAAAACTGAGCACATCATTACCTAAGGAAAGGGAATCAAGGAGTGGAAATGAAGAATAGATCAGTAATTCTCAGTTTTGCTGAAGCTCAATCTCTTACCTGCTGATTGCACAACTACTGATTCGTTCCAGATCACAAAGGCTTACAGTATCGTACGAAACAAGACTTCCATCCATTACATGCATTGCCACAATATCTATTTGGGTCAACAACTATATTACTAATATAGATATAGCCAAGGAATAATACTGCTACACACTAAAGGTCTCTCCACAGCCAAACTGAAATGAACTCTAGTATGTAACCTCATCATAGCTAAGGTCGAAGTGCGATGAATTGAGCGAAAAGTTTGATCGCAAAGGACCACCGTACTTTACGAAGTTTAAATATAGCCGCTGTACATTTATACAAGACAAAGACAAACCTAAATTCACTTAAAAGTAGTGCCAGCGATGAATCCATACACATACTATTATGGATAAAGAAAGAGAATTATTTATTTATGTCAGAATCGACAATGTGATTAATGATGGAATCTAGTCGCTAAATATATGATATAATAAATAACAACAAAATGTTAATTAACAATTGTAGAGAGAGAGAGAGAGAGAGAGAGAGAGAGAGAGAGAGAGAGAGAGAGAGAGAGAGAGAGAATATTTTAATAACCATAAAGAATAAATTATGATCAATTACTTATGATAATAATAATGGAAATCTAGTCGAAATATACAACCAAAATCTGTTCAACTTTCCAAGCTACTGTTCGTACACAGGAAATATATAGAGACGCAAGTAATTTGTCATAAGTAGATTCAACAGCAGTGTCTTTTGATCACTGAGTGGAAAACTCGTAGGACCTCTAAATATACAAACACCGAACACATAGGCATTAAATAAATACTTGAACAAGCACATCTAAAGACACGTAAGAGCTATTTATTAAAATAAAATATCTCATTAGGTATGAGACACTTACCATTATTTATTGTTCAGTGAACGTTCAATAGTATGGTATAAAGATTATAAAAAAATATTAACACGATATTCTAATGTCTCTACATAACGAAACAGATTTCACATAAGAGTGAAAACAACAATTCCAAAGTCATGATAAGGTAAATATATTTGTTAACAATAATAATTATATAATTTTCGTGAACAGTAATGAACCCTAGACTGGAAAACCCCTTTATTTTTTGTTTGTTTGTATGGTGCTTTTACGTTGCATGGAACCAGTGGTTATTCAGCAACGGGACCAACGGCTTTACGTGACTTCCGAACCACGTCGAGAGTGAACTTCTATCACCAGAAATACACATCTCTCACTCCTCAATGGAATGGCGGAGAATCGAACCCACGACCACCTAGGTGGGACGCTAATACCATACCAACCACGCCGCTGAGGCGCTAACAGCCCTTTAGCCTAGGGCATAGAAGTACCAAAGCTACATTTTCTACGAGAAGCGATTATATATATATATATATATATATATATATATATATATATATATATATATATATATATATATATATATATATATATATATGTGTGTGTGTCAGCACACACACGCATTGAACAGGCATATTGAGACCGGGTTGCACTGCCAGGGAAATCAGCAGTCCAGGTTAAGGTTATCTGCCATGTACTATTGATACCAACAAATGCAATGTACAGGACTGGCAAACCATTTGTAATCACATGTACTTATTTACTTACTACTCTTACAATTCTTTTCTCACTACCACAAATGGTTATTCATGTCCGTGACCTACATCTCCAAACTGCTACACGATCCACGTTCTTACTATTTAGTAGACCATTTTTGTTTGTGTATTTTCGATCAGCATGGGATTTTCATTTCTTCAACAAGATATCTCATACACATCCATCCACTCGACTGAGGACACATTTCTATCCCTTCTATAGAATTTTTCGACTTCTTTGTAACTTTTGGTGGCATGGCTTATGGCAATCCTGAGACTGATAGAGTGTTGGTTAAAGTGCAATGTTAATGACGAACTAGGAATTCTATAAACAGAATGATCCAATTCTGAGAATTCTGAACGATTTTAATTTACAAAAAGCCAACTTTAAATGCCATTATACAGCATAGTTACCAACACAATATGATGCACTGATTACATAAAAGAAAAAATATTTTACAGAATTAGGAATTCTGTTTCTGTGTTTAACTGCACAACAACAAGGTTTAAGAACCTACATGCAAGTAACAATACCATCTTCACAAGGGTACTGATATTACAACCCAACAACCTAATCTTCCGAGGTTGCCGCAGGTTTTCTCTCAATTAATTTTAGTACGTTAAATCAACGACGAACTATAAAATATAATACACTGACAAGTAGGCTGGAACCGATTTGGCTACATCATGGATCGGCTATAAAACAAGCTATTTTAAGCCCAAGCTGGAGTTGAGTTGAGTCGAGTTGAATATAGAAAATTTAGGCCAAAGGCCAAGCACTTGGACCTATAAGGTCATTCGGCGCTGAAATGGAAATGGACAGTAAAAGGTTTGAAAGGGTAACAGGAGGAAAACCTTGGAGTTGCACTAGGATTCAAGCGTTAGGAGAAGGTGGAAATTAAGATGAAGAGAATATCAAAGGAGGCACAGTAAAAGGAACGAAGATGGTTGCAGCTAGGGGCCGAAGGCACACTGCAAAGAACCTTAAGTTGGATGACGTTACAAAAAATAAGGTTTAAAAACTACTGAGGTAAAATACTAAGATTTAAGTGTCTGGAAACTAGCAGATTTAGCTAAACTGGATCCCTTGTACAGAATGTTCTCGAGGCCAGAATTGACCGGAGAGAGAGCAATTAAAGGATAAAAAAACAGATTGCATAGGAGGGCTTGGGTGAAGGGTAAAAGTATCAAGGTTTGAATCACTGGGAAAGCATCTGTGTATTGAAGAAAGTTAAGAGAATGGAAGAAAATCACAAAATCACAGCAATGTAACGTGAGTCTAATAGTAAATATGCACCGAAAAATGAAATCCCAGAGCTAATAAAAAAAGCGGTGCAATTTGTTAGTAGTTGTGATACAAATATTGGTGCTATTTTTAACACAGGGGCATCCAAAAATGCCCTTTGACGGTCCCAAACCCAGGTTAGATAATACAGCCATTAATTAAGATATAAAAAGAGCGCCGAGGAACTCATCATTGCCACCGTGTTGATTTAGACATCGCAGATAGTAATTAACCAGTTCTGCAGAATATGGAATGAAGAAACATAGCCTGGTGTATGGAAATTGGGATTATTAGTAAAGACAGCATAGAGAGGTGACCTGAATGAATGTTATAATTACATAGTAATTTCACTTATACCCATCCTTAATAGCTTTGAGAAAAAATTGATAAAACGCTTTGGGATGAATAATCTAGCTTTAGAACATGCAGGCGTTGTATAGATCAAACACTTGTGTTGAGACACATTGAGCAGCAGTGTATAGAACTTGACAATTATCTTTCATTAGGTTTTGTGGAAATAATTTGGAAATGCCCTTGAACCAATATTTTGGGAGATCTCATATCGCTATTACCTAAAAAAGACAAATCGAACTTTTCCATTCTTGTTCACCTTTCTCATGTGTTCAATAATTTAAATACTGGTCAGAGACTACGGTAGTACTAGAAACACCACAAGATTTACATCCTTGCTTAATAGAATGCGTCGTGTATCTGAAGAGATGGTTTAAAAATCAGTTATATCTAAAGCAAATTTCCTTCCGTTGGGATATTATGCGAGACTAAAACTTTAACTCATACTATGGGTAAGGATGAATAAAATTGGAAATCAAATAGACAAACTACACACACACACACACATATATATATATATATATATAATATATATATATATATATATATATATAATATATATATTATACCTAGATAATTATACATACATGAATCATCGTATGTCAATTAGATTAGAAATAAAGGATTTTCATATTTTCAAATGAAGCATTAAGAAGAATATGATATTCAGATAGAAGAACAGAGTGAGAAATGATATCACGAAATAACGGAAGTTCCATAAGAAGATTGGATATTGATGAAAGGGAGATGGAGCAGGACTGGACGCGTCCCTCGCACCAACCGTAGAATAATAATCTACTTGGATGACTAGAGATTCGTGGAAGCGAAAGCACGGCAAAGATATATGAATAGCAAAAGTTAAGAGGCGCTGTACAACGCAAAATGTGGGTATGTGATGAATATGAAGTCTCTATCTCTCTTGTAGTTGAAACTTTTGGTAAAGGTCACATATCTGTAAAATAAATAAAATGAAATAAAATAGAATACAAAGCATGTGCGCTGCACATTGATGCACAGATCTCCCTTCATATATTGCTCTGCATAAAGTGCACCTTTGTGCAATTTTGCCTGTAATCCCTTTCATCGCGTAGGACGAGTTGCAATGGCAAGACAAGCACGACACACGTACGGACAGACAGACGGAAAAACGGTAAGGAAAAACAATGGCCGCTCCACCTCTCCACCTGTCTGTGGGAACAAGTGGGAAAAGCATTCATAACTCTCGTGGGAATTTTCATTCTTCTCTGTAGAGCAGAGTCTAATTATAAACTTGTCCAAAGAATCAAGGGAATACTTTTCTTACAATGTTCTATTTCTGAATCTCCACTAAAATATTTATAGCACAAATTCAGTTTTTCAAAAACATCCACGAAATTTGTACTTACTGAAATACGTTTTCACGGTGTGAGTTTTCGTTCGTGACACACTTCCTTTAACGCACAGCAGAATAATTCAAAATGATTTCTAATTTTACCCTCCAAAAACGCATTTTTTCCCCCAACCATTCCCTTTTTTCGCGAAAAATATTTCACTACACGTCAAAATCTCGTTATCGACTTCTCGTCTCAAACATAGTTCCTTAATGCGATTATTCTCAACACTTTTCTTCCATATTTTTAGCGCACAATAGAGCAAGGCTGTCAAACTTTTTCCCCAGTCACTTAGAAAATCAGGAAGGAAAGAAAAAGATAATGGGACAAATTACACGGCGTAGGCGCTTGCTGCATTTTACTGAGGGGCCAGTCGCGTTTTCGTTTTGAACCGAGTCATGGCCAAAGCCTCAAATTATTATATACATAACTAACAGGCAAAGGAAAAGATCAACTGTTACCATTAGTGAATGTTCACTCTGAGTATCATGAAATCGACAAATATCATTTTCCTCTGATGGTAAGTAAATCACACGAGCTCTTGCCAAACTAAACAAAGACTATGTTAGAGAGAGAGAGAGAGAGAGAGAGAGAGAGAGAGAGAGAGAGAGAGAGAGAGAGGTTCGGAAGGCAAGGATAAATATCCCTACATTTTCCTGGCATCGCACGAAATCAGTGATTCGAGCTTAGACTCAATGTTTATCCATCTGAAACCACCATTATAGCTTATATCACGTGATCCATTATCCATCTGCCTAACTATAAATCAACACAGATGGCCATTATCCATGCTATCAAAGCTTTATCAATATCAGGTCAGCCATTAATCATTTAAGACCCAACCACCAAACTACCCCGTCATGAATCCCAACCCCATTCCCCCCCCCCGGGGGTCTAAGATCCCCTTTACACTCCAGTGTCTGGGACTTCTTGCTCCTCCATGCTTCCCTTCCTGACTCACTCCCCATACGACGGCAGATCTCTGGTCTGCGTTGAAACCTTTGCTTTAATGAGAGCCTATGAGCGGGTTCTTATAGTTTTTACTTTCGGTTTCTTTTGCTTCAGCGATAATAGATTTAGTGTGAATGAAGCACGGACTTCCTAGATCCTTAGAAAAAAAAAGTTCTAAAAACAAGTGATAAAATCAACATCATCAGGGAAAAGTCGAAATTTGTGGACAAATGTGCAGACAGACAGACAGACAGATGCCTCTGTACGACACCAACTTTAACCAAATGACATTGGGCAAAGGGGAAAATGTGTGACCTGACAATAACGCAACATCGTAAATACAATCGTAAATGTAAACAGTTTCCAAAAAAAAAAAAAACTATGAGGATGAACAAACAGACAGTCGAATGGACATGTGCTAGAATGGCTATATGAATCACATACTATATGAAAGTATA
>NC_061090.1:42955145-42957645 GCF_015104395.2 Macrobrachium nipponense
TTAGCAAATAATTAGATCATTCATATCTTCGGCCGTACTAGCTGAGTGGGATAGTCCACTACTCAAACTCGTGGACTTTCAAATTTCATTGGCAACAAGACCTAACTGCCCCTTTGATTTAGGAACTGGCACTTGACGGGCCCCATTTGTATACCAGCTGAGTCAGCAATAACTAACTACCTGGTCTCTCCTGCCCCTATAATGGTTGGAGAGGAGGTTCTGGAGCGGTTGCTTCTCCTCATGAGGGCTCCATCACTCCTTCATGTCAGCCAAGTCCTAGTGGGTCCATTTTCATATAAAGACTTTCTATGATCCTCTGGATACGAAACAAGGCAAGATATGTAGCAATTATATATTCAAACACCAGAGAAGCCACTTTAAAAAAATATGGAGCAACCAAGGTATTCTTTCTGGAACTTGTTTCTATTCCAAGTCACAACTTTATGTTAAGAGACTACAACTCTTCATGCACTAAATACATGGGTAAGCCTGAAGGTAAAAGTTAGTCATTCCTAGACTAACTTTTACCTTCCAGATTTTGCTACATGTGGGGTCTCACAGGTAATAAAGAAGCAGATTTACTTTAAATCAAGATACTGTCACAAATGATCTGCATATGTTACAAACCGGATCATATTATGCCAAACACCCTTGCTTTTGCTTTCCAACGATATCCCACCCCTACAGGTAACAAACTATTCGCCGTTTTAAATTATCGTAAAGTTGCTGTTTAGTTTAGTTTAAGCTAGCTTATGCCAACACGGGTGGGTATACGAGGCCTGGAACGGACTCTAGATTCTAGGCAATCAACAAAGACCAAAACATCAACACTAGTGAGACAGTTCCCTATGGAAAATCTTGAATGATGAACTGACTATTTGTTGATTCAGATCATGAGTAAGAGTAAAAATAAACAGATGCAATGATTCCATATTTAGCTACCAAGTTTCTAAATATGAATTAATATATATGATATAAAACCAAAATTCGTGTTAATCACGAATGACATGGGAACAGACAACAATATAGATATGAAGTGAATACCTATTATCAGTTCGCACACTCATTCCGTCTGTGTTAATGCTGCATAAGTACAGAGTGAGGAGGCTCCAGAGGGAACAACATTATGGTCCACAACAAGTTCTCAACAGATTGTTCTAGCTTATTAGAGCCATACCCTTTTATTAATGCCTATTCACAGTTGGGTAAGCTGGTGGGTGTTAAGCCGGGAAGGAATCACGGATAAGAACACAAATCTAGTGTTGTATTAGTTTTAAAAATGCGAGCCAGTACTTACTAGATCCACCATAGGATACTGACGCCATAATAATGGGCTCCATTCGATTCGATTTAGTCTCACCTGCAAAAGAGACAGAATTTATTAGACAAATGTTATGAGGCCAATGTCAAAACTTCTTTAACATAGCTTTTGAATCACAACATTCAGTTATGTGATTTACAACCTAAAAGTCCGATATAAACAATTCAATAATTACCACTGCAAGTATACCTGAAAACATGTTGTAAAACACGAATACCATCAAATTAAGGCGTCCATTGCTAGAGGAAATGAAATATTGGATTCATCTGAACTATGACAAACAAACAACATATAATCATACCCACATATTTCAAATACGAAAAGATACTTTACTTTTGAAGCAGCAAAATTCAAAAGAATTCACTGAGAGTGCAGAAGAGTTTTTTCATAAAATAAACATGACTGGAGCACTGCAAAACTCCTATCCACGAATACACTGTCATCTAAACTTTTTCCACGTTCCCAGATTAATCTCGTGTATTTTCAAACACTGATGCGCAACAGAATAATTATAAGGTACGTTCGTTATCCATCAGTTTATCATATTCAAGTTTTTATTTTCAGTCCTAAATAAGTTGATATGAAAGAAGGCTGTTTACAGAACGCTTATCGTGCAGCCATCAAATCAGCTGAGTATAACAGATAATGCTGTTTGTAAAAATACCTCAGAGTAAACCTTCTTCATCAAGTTAACTGGGGATAATGTCTGATAATGGCACTGCATATGTAGAGCGGACTTATCTTGGGAAAATCAAATGACCGGTGGAAAAGAACTGATACCGTCATTCATAAAATAACGCTATCAATACAATCTCTCTCTCTCTCTCTCTCTCTCTCTCTCTCTCTCTCTCTCTCTCTCTTCCCCCAGCCAACCACTTCCACCAACCATCTTTTAACAACCACACCCAACCTAATGGGGGACCTCTAATTGGCCTTACGCGAGGGCTTACTTATAAACCGTCTTTAGTCTTTAATTTATGAGGCATATTTTAAAGATAAATATATACCTATTGACTGCACACTAGGGTATATGTATGCTAATGTGCAAGCACATGAAAGAAAGCGTTCATGTAAAAGTGAACGTGTCTATTCAAGTGCATCCACACAATATGTGTGATTATGTTTTTTCTGCTTCCTTACAGATGCTCAAAATGTTACGATGACTCCAAACTATCAATT
>NC_061090.1:42965145-42985145 GCF_015104395.2 Macrobrachium nipponense
CCGCGTCAACAAAGAATTTAAATCTCCATCCTGGATTATACCTTGATCCTCTTTCCTTATCTTTTTTGCCCAAAGAACACACTGCCTAGAAAAACAATCTGTAACCCCGCCCCAACAAGCACACTCCTACTACTGCACTAAGAATACAACAAGCACATTCTTATACTACAGTATTGAGAATAAAACAAGTACACTCTTACTACTGTATTGAGAATATAAAAAGCACACTCTTACACTACGGTATTGAAAATAGAACTAGCACATTCTTACTACTTTATTGAGAGTATAACAAGCACACTCTTATTATATATACTGTATTGCGAATATAACAAGCACACTCTTACTACGGTATTGAGAATATAACAAGCACACTCTTAATGCTGTATTGAGAATATAACAAACAAACTCTTACTATTGTATTGAGAATATAACAAGCAAACTCTTACTATTGTATTGAGAATATAACAAGCACACTCTTACTACTGTACTGAGAATATAACAAGCACACTCTTAATGCTGTATTGAGAATATAACAAGCAAACTCTTACTATTGTATTGAGAGTATAGCAAGCACACTCTTAATGCTGTGTTAAGCATATAACAAGCACACTCTTACTACTGTTCTGAGAATATAACAAGCACACTCTTAATGCTGTATTGAGAATATAACAAGCATACTGTTACGTCTGTTGTCAGAAATAACAAGCACACTGTTACCATTGTATTCACTGATAAAGTAAAATCCACCTTGGTAAGTTCCAATTAAGATGAAGTGGCACATATTTTCCAGGAAAGCATTTAATCCAGCGTTTATCAATGTTAATTGCGTTCCATATATTATTCTAAGGGATAGTTAGCCAAAGGCATAGGCACGAAGACACCTCAAAGCGACATTTTGCCATGACGTAAGTTCTGACAAGCCTTGGAACTACATTTCCTCACGATGCTACAAAAAATTATTAATTTTTGTGTTCCTCTCTCTCTCTCTCTCTCTCTCTCTCTCTCATGCATACTACGGACAAGCAGCGAGAGGAACAAGTAGATTTGGTATTAAGAAAGCATTTACATACAGGATCTCTGGTACAACGCACAAAAAAAAAATATATAAGTTTACATAGATCTTAATAAAACATCTTCATCAAGTACCCACGGGGCCATAAACGCCAAAACTCCAGCTTGGTTACATGTAATCACTCGGGCTGATAGCCATAAAAAAACTTTTCATCATATAAAACAAACATTTGTGAAGTACCTCATGTCTACGAATAAATCAAGTTCAGTAACAGTTATTTATTTTTGCTGGCTCGGAAGAGCCTAATGAATAATAATAATGGAAATTAATGTCCGCTTCATTCATATTGGACAGTAAATCAGAGAACCTACTTGACGGCTCCTAAAGCGAAGGAGACCTTTTGAAATATAAACATTGCGCTCTACAACGAATTCCAGTTAATTCATAACAAGTACCTTTATTTGCACCACATGTTAGATTATATGTTTATATAAACAGATCGGGACTTTTTCAAACGTTAGTCGTGTTTTGTATACGAAGCCAAGTTTTTTAACGTATCCTATTAACCACATGCAACTATGTATAACTTTGGTCAATTTTGTCTCTGATCATTGGCTAAGAGAAAATGAAATACCAGCTCAAGACAGCGAACCCTCTTATTTCATGGATAATTTTGTCAAAACTCGAAACACAACCGTACTTGTGACTCTTGAGATGATAGCTGATGTAAACACTCGTAATGTCGCCGATGAAGTCAGAAGCCAGCAACGATGATAGTTTGGCTATGCAACATTCTTCAGAGAAGCTATTACTGGTTACCATTCCCCGAAGGCAAAAGCCTTAGGGGTGAGATGAATTATACCTAAGGTGACATGAATTATAAAGTACAATTCTGTGACGGAAGAGAAAGTCCATTTTGTGGAGGGAGAGGGGTAGGGGAAGGGGGTAACCAGATATATAATTACTCGTATCTGAAATTACCCACGCTCATTACGTAAGAGCTTATGTATGCCTATATCACTTCGTAAATATTGCATACATAAAACCATAACTATGGTAACAGCACATGATTCTTAGAAAATTTACACATCAAAAAATATCGAAAACCTTTTCTCGCCCTCCTAAAAGCGCATCTTATATATGATAATTCTTAAAAGCAACGAAGTTAACAACGCTACTTTTTTAATGTGCGGATTCAAACCCTAACGATTCATAAATATAATCTATAAATACTATATCAAATATCAAAGGATACATAATATTCCATAAAACATTATGCTATGCACAGGACAATATTTTGTTCATTTTTAGGTGCGGGGCAGTCGAAGAGGACACACTTGCTTCCTGGCAATATATCCGAGTGAAAGGCAAAGTTTACCTCCGAGACATCACTGGTAACTATCAAGTTTACTAATAATGAAAATGTTCATAGTTGTACTACACTATATACCAAGGGCACTATGAAGATTACCGGAATCAATCATCACAAGCGTTGCATTAAAACTAAGTCAAAATTCTTATAATGTTAGGCGATATTTGACTATTTGTAATTGGGGAAGTAGTCAATTATTCACGATTAATGAACATAAGTAAACTTGACAAACACCTGTGTTAAGAGAAGCAACATGAGAAACACCTAATTACTTCTTTATTAGCATCGACCCCTTCACATCTAGAAATTGATTCCAGTCTTTAATGAACAAGACCAAGAGAACTTCTTTTCCATTTTTGAAAATACCAAAACTTCATTGAAATGGCCTAAGACTGAATGGGTGTTACTAATTAGGACTTCCTTTAAAGGTAAGGCAGCTTCTATTTGTGCTCAAATGATTACGGAAAGAAATTATGAAACCTTAAAGAAAGCAGTGTTAGATGCATACAGTATTACTCCAGAGGGTTATAGGCAAAACTTCAGAAATTCAAATAAGGGAGTTGGGCAAACTTTCTAGGAATGTTTTACTTTAAAAGTTTAACAGTTTAGAAATGGATTGATAAAGAAAACGTAATATCCTTTGAAAATCTTAAAGAACTAATTGTTTTAGAAGAGTTTCTTCGGAAAATTCCAGCGAACATATCAATGTACATTAAAGAACGACCAGAAAAGGATCCTAAGAAAGCAGCAATATTGGCAGATGAGTATTTCCTTATTCGCAAGACAAAAAGGGTAAATACGATCTCAGGTTAGTTTAATAAAGATAATGTAGAGATTTACTGTACATTTTGCAGGACTACAGGTCATTTGATCCACGACTGTGATAAACCTCAATGCAGAGTGGCTCAATCTCGGCAGAAAGCAAAAGCTTTAGAGAATTCTCCTCTCAGACACACTTCTCCAAATCCAGGACCACAGTCCTCTAACACAATTTCGCATGGAGGTAAGAAAGTTATGCATTGTGTAGAAAGTGAGAAAGATTTTGATATCTTTAAATGCAAAAGAATGATTGGGGACGAAACAGTTACTACGTTGCGTGATACTGCATCATCACAAACTTTCATCAGTTCAAAACTTCAACGATTAGCAAAGTCTACAGGCAGGTATGTAGCAGTCTCAGATTTGACACATGAAACGGTATTTCCATTGGTAACTATTCAAATGAAATGTCCTTATTATGACGGATTAGTAGAAGTGGCATTAAATGAAAAGGAATTTCCATGCAGGGGTATTGATGTGTTGATTGGCAATGACTTGGCCCATAGAAAAGTTTTTAGCAATTTACTAATCACCTCTCCTGAGGTTAATAAAGAACGAGGTTAATAAAGAACAAGGTCAGGTTGTAACCAGGTCTACAAGCAAAACTACTACTATTAATAATCCTGACCTTAACTTTTCAAATTCTGATTCTAAACAGGTTGAAAATGCCATTAAACTACTGGATGTCAATCCTAATAAATTTGCTGATAACCAACTTAATGATGAATCATTACAGTCATTATTTGGGAAGGTTATCGACCAGCCAGAGAAGGATCAGAAGTCTCCTTACTTTTATAAAGAAAGAGGGATTCTTCTAAGACATTTTCGTTCTCCCAAACTGCATTATGAAGATGATTGGGGGGACAAACATCCACTAGTGGTTCCAAAGTCGCACCGTGAAGTCCTAGAGATCGCACACTCAGCAGATAGTCACTTGGGAATCACGAAAACTTATCAATGATTGGCAGAAGATTTTTATTGGTTAGGTATGAAAAAAAGATGTAAGAAACTTTGTGAATGCTTGCTCAACGTGTCAACTGGTAGGTAAACCCAATCAGTCTGTTCCTCCTGCACCATTAATACCAGTTACTGTACCAAAAGTTCCTTTTGATAAAGCAATAATAGACTGTGTAGGACCCTTAAATAGAACTAGTAAAGGTAATGAGTATATATTGTCTATACTATGTACCACTACTAGGTTCCCTATTGCAATTCCAATATGTAATATAGGAGCAAAAACTATTGTTCAACAATTGTTACACATTTTTACTGTCTTTGGTTTTCCAACTGAGATACAGTGTGATCATGGAACAAATTTTACCGGTAATCTTTTTAGAGACACTTTACAACTATTTAAGATTAATCATATTCTGGCCTCAGCTTATCATCCTCAGACAAAATGGAGCCCTAGAGCATTTTCATCAGACAATGAAAGCTTTAATCAGGATGTATATCTTTGAAACGGAAAAGGACTGGGATGAAGATTTAGACCTATGTATTACGCAGTGTTCGCAATGAATCTACTAATATCAGTGCTTTCGAATTTATGTTTGGATGAAGACCACGCATCATACTCACCAACATTAAGGAAAGAATTCTTCAGAATGGTAGACTGGGAGAGGTATTTGATGCTTCGAAATACCTAGCTTCACTGAATCAGAGATTGAGTAAGCTTTGTCAATTTGCTCATACTAATCTACAAAACACACAGGAAGGTATGAAACACCTGTATGACAAGAAAGCTAAGGTAAGAAGTTTTAATGTTGGTGATGAGGTATTGGTATATCATTCCATACCTGGTAATTCCTTATGTGAGAAATTCATGGGACCATACGCAATTACTAAACGAATTTCTAAAGTTAACTACATCATTAAAACTCCTGATAAAAGACAATCTTCTTGGGTAGTCCACATAAATCTTCTGAAACCTTATGTGAGGTCACCATCAAAGAAAGTATGTAACCTTGCTGTTGTACAGTCTGAACCTGATGTTGAATCTGATAATGATCCTATTGCAGAACAGTCCTTATCAAATGAAATTGTGATGTCTTGGAAGGATTCAGAGAACTCTTAAATCCTATAGTCCCTTCCTTCCTACCTGGATCTTGAGGCAGATGACAAAAAGAAACAAAGGGTGGAACTTATTCAGCAATATAAAGATCTGTGTTCGGACACTCCTGGAAAATGTACAATTGGGAAACATGATGTTGCTATTCAGACATGTACAACCAACACGACAATCCTACTACAGAGTTCCTAAGGACAAACTGGCTATTCTGAAGGAGGAAGTGGATTATCTAATAGCAAATGATCTGGTTTCACCCAGTTCCTCTCCATGCTTGTTGGTGAAAAAACCCAATGGCAAATATCGGATGTGCACCGATTATAGGAAAGTAAACGCAGTTACTCTTAAAGACTCTTATCCTTTACCTAGAATAGTAGACATCATATATTCAATTAGTGATGCTAAATATTTAACTCAGATAGACCTTATGAAAGGATATTATCAAATTGAACTAACAGAGAGCAAAAGATATTTCAAGTTTTATAGTACCTTTTGGACTCTTTTTCATATAATAATAATAATAATAATAATAATAATAATAATAATAATAATAATAATAATAATAATAATAATAATAATAGTATGTTTTATTTCAGCTCAGGGCCATATACATTGAATATACAAAATACAGACAGTAACAGACACAATCTAATAATCGGCACTTATCCACAAAATAGCTGAGGTAGCATAAAAGCTAGTAATCATAATACTGGTAATAACAGTAAAAATACATGGTGAGAGAAAAAAAATATGCATTCAGAGTAATAACAGTTAGTGCACAAATTATATAACTTAAATTTCAACTAGAGACCTTAGGTGGTTACAGTAGTCAGGACCAGAGAGCTAAATACAAAAATTTAATGTAAAAAAAAATACTTTAACTTGATAGTAATCCCAGTAATAAAGAAAAATTAAAATAACAGCAATAAATATAATAATGTTAAAAACTCCAGATGACATCTTGCCAATACAGAGATTTAATCCTTTAGGGGACAAAGGCCTCATTTTCCCATCTTTCCCACAATTTAGATCTTCTTCTTGCTTCACTCCTTTGGATGCTCTGTATGAGTGAGTTGCTGCTGTTTCTCACTTGGGTTACCAGGCTGGACATTGTTCGCCTAACAATGATTTTTAAATTGTCCAGGCGGTTTTCTATGAACATCTGTGTGGCGGAGTGGTAGCGGGGAGTGTTTGTGAGGCGTCTCAGAATGTCATTGTGCACAACAGTGATGCATCTCATGGTCTCTCGGGTATAGTTCGTCCAGAGGGAACACCCATAGATACTGTAGCAGTACGAGCGGAAGAGCAGCAGTTTCACGTCTCGGTGACAGAAGGCAAACCTCCTTGCAATCATGTTGCCAGCTGCACATAGTTTACGATGCCTCTGTTCAATGTCTGCTGTATCTTTTAGGTCGTCGGTGATAATGTGACCCAAATACGGAAATTCGTGCACAAATTCCAGCCGATGGTTTCCAAGGAAAATTTGTGGTTCTGCAATATGCTTAAGCGATCTCGGGAGCAGCGACATGCACTGGGTCTTGGTTTCATTGTAGATTATATCAAATTCCTCTGCATATTGGCAGCAAGTGTTGATGAGTCGTTGGAGACCTTGCACTGATGGGGAAATCAGAACCATATCGTCGGCGTAACAGAGGTTGTTTATAGTTGTTTCATTGACGGTGCATCCGATTGGGAGTGAGTTCAGTTTGACATTCAAGGCATCTGTGTATGTATTAAACAGGTATGGAGAGGGAATGCCTCCTTGCCGAAGCCCGTTTAGGGAGCCGAAGGTGTAAGATAATACGTTACCCCATTTGACACAGAATTGCTGTGTGGAGAACCAGCAATGCAAAATGCCAATTAGATATAGGGGTGTGCCCCTTTTATGCAGCTTCAGGGAGAGCTTCAGGTAGTTTACTCTGTCAAATGCTTTTCTCACATCTACAAAACAAAGGAAAACAGGAGAGGCTGATGATAGGTAGTAATTCAGCAATTCTTTCAGTATGTAGATGCAGGTGTCGGTTGAGTAGTTTGCTTTAAACCCGAACTGGTTGTCAGTGGTGTGTAGAAATGGGAGAAGTCTCACTAGAAGAACAGACTCAAGTATCTTCGATGCGATCGTTGTGATTGCTATCGGCCGGTAGTTGTCAGGGTCAGCTGCATCCTTTAGCTTGTTTTTGATTAATGGTATCAAATGGACTAAGAGTAGGGAGTCTGGAAGAAACCAGTGAATTATGTAAGCATTGAATAGGGCAGCTAGCAAAATGTAAATTATCAGATGGCAGAATTTGAAGGCCTCTGCAGGATTACCATCACAGCTGGGCAATTTATTATTAGGTAGGCTGTTTATGGCATCGCTGATGTTACCTGGCGTAATAAGGTCTGCAAAATGAAATTGAATGTTGTCAGTAAGGAGGTTATCTACATCCCTTCAGGAATCTTGATCATTTATGCAATTCAGGATATTGTTGAAGTGATCACCCCACATACTTGCGATAGCCTCGTCTCCCACTGCTTCCAGTGCAGTGGTCCAGCAGGAAGTTATAATAGCGTCCGCTCTATTATGTACATATGAATAAGAGGAGGGAGGGAGGAGCATTACATCGCTAATTTGGAGAGCATGATTTTGACAGTAGCGAGTAAGTTCATTATAAAATTGTTTTGTGGGGTGAGAATTAAGGTCCCAATTATACAAATATGATCAGCAGGAGAATCATGACTAATACTGTGTAACTCCCCTAGGATCATGCAGTAATGATCAAAATTATTGTTATTTTCCCATGGCATATAAACATTAATAATTAGGATTTTAGAGTTCCCTACTGTCACTTGAAGCCCCAGCAATCTGTCACTCTTTGTAGGTCATCACTTTTATAATATTGTCTAACGATTTGTGCCACAGGAAAGAAAGGCCCCCTTTCGGGCGACCGGCTATGATTTGATCTGTAACTTGCATCCATGAAGTCGAGAAGGTTCTGAAGTCTTCATGAATTGAATCGTAGATGGCAAGGTCATGTGGCCATAGGAGCATTTCTTGCAATGCAATGATGCCTTTGAAGTTTTTGCAGAACATGTTTAGGAGAGGAATGTTCTGCTTGAGGCCAAAAATATTCCAAGAGATTATGTTTAATGTATCCATGGCTGCTCACGAAGATGGGAGATGAATGCGCTGATCATTTGGGTGGATGGGGGGTTAGCCAGGGGGAGTGGGCAGTCACTCGCCGTGGGGGGTTGACTGGCACTTGCGGTGGAAATGACCCTGGTTGGAGTATCAGTATGTTCCCCTGGGGGTGATTGATCCCGGAATAATTTATATCTTGAAACTAATATATTAGGATCGAAATTATCGCCTTTAAGAATGTCGAGGTGTTGAAATAGGCAGGTAATCCTGTAGGCCACTTTATGTTTAATCCTGCATGGGAGTTCGTGAGAGATGAGTGGGTCAGCGCCAGTGAGAAACTTGACTCTCTCCACTATGACGTCAAGCGTCACCGATGAGCGCAGATTGTGAATTACTACACAACATCTCTTCTCAGGTGTCGGGCGAGGAGGAACACGAATGTTGGGCTCCGGTCCAGCGGCCAAACGAGAGTTTCTTCTCTTCTTTCTGCTTGTTTGTATCTGCCAGCCGCCAGACCCCTCAAGATCACTTTCATCTGCATCTAAGATAGGGGGTTGGGGGGGGGGATAGGGTGGGGAGGATTACGAGCGTTAGTAATCGTCACCGGAGATATATCTTCCACCGGAGGCACTGGGGAGGGAGAAGAGGTTGGGAGACCAACAGTCCCCTCGGAATGGCCTACAGGAGACGGGGCCACTTCCGTGTTGCTGGGAGGCGAGGAAAAACTGGGGGCCACATTCATAGGAGTCTGGTGGCTATCTGTGCAATTGTCTATCGATCCCTGTACTCCTTTGATCACATCCCAGATCCGTGTGAGGTTATTTGATTCCACCGTTTTAAGACTGTTTAGGGATTCCTGTAGTCCTTTGATCACGTCCCAGATTCTTGATAATTTATCATTTGTCTCCTCAATTTTTTCCGAGTTTTTTCCAATTATTTACGAGAGAGATTTTGCTGTTTGGAAGGCAGTTTCTGCCGTGTGGTACACCATAGGTAGGCTTAGGTCAGCAGGCCCCTTTGGAGGCAGATTGTAAGGGTCATCGGCGTAGATTTCCACCGAGCAGGTCCTTAGCCACTTAGTGATATACAATATTTTCTTGTGAGAGGATAAGTTCTTCGTGGATCGCTCCTTGAGAATGCTCTCTGGTATCAGATCTTTGCATTTTGTATATGCAACATTGATTTCCTCATCGGCGAAGGCATCACTGACAGATTGTATAGCGGACTCGACGTTGGAACGGTTCGATTGGTAACGTATGTAGTAAAGACAATTGTTAAAGGTCATGCCATTTGGAATGTGTAATGCTCCGTCTACTTTCCAGAAGATGATCCAGACACTGATTCAAGGACTTGAAGGAGTATATACATATTTAGATGAAATTGTTATTGCAACCTCCTCTTGGGAAAAACATCTCCAACTTTTGGAAGAGGTTTTTAAAAGATTAAGAGCAGCTAATCTTACCATAAATCTTTCAAAGAGTAACTTCTGTAAGGCTACAGAAACTTACTTAGGTCACGAAGTAGGCAGTGGTAAGATATTACCTAAAGAGGTAAATATAAGATCTATAATGGTATATCCAACACCCCATGGCAAGAAGTCCTTATTTACATTTTTGGGTATGACTGGATACTAAAGTAAATTTTGTCCAAATTATTCTAGCATTACTGGACCATTGTTTGAACTTACTTCAAATAAGAAAAAATTTGAATGGACTACTCAACATCAACAAATTTTTCACCAACTGAAATTACTAATGTCTTCTTATCCTATTCTTAGGGCACCAGTGTTTGATAAACCTTTTTATCTTCAAGTAGATGCCAGCAATTATGTGCATGGCAGCATGTTACTGAAGAATATTAGCACTGATGATGACACCCTGCCTCCATTACATAAACTTTTCCCTGTGGCTTACCACTCTGGACGCTTCATGGGATCACAGTTGAACTGGCCTACAATAGAGAAGGAGTTATACAGCATAGTATCTGCCATACTTCATTTCAAACCATACATCGAAGGACAGTAAGAAACTTTAATATTTTCTGATCATTTACCACTTTGTTTCTTAGAAAAGCTAGGCTTCCAATCTAAAATTGCTTAGATGGTCATATATTCTATCTTCAGCAAATGTAAAAGTAGTGAGAGTACCTGGTACAGCTAATACTATTGCCGATGCCATGTCTCAAATGAAGGAGAATAAAATATGAAAGTATATAATCAAATGGCTAATTAATTGTAAATTTTTCCAACAGATAAGCAGTCTCTAACCTAGGGGGAATATTACGATAATATTATAATAAGACTACTTCTCTGTTGTACCAACGCCATCTAGCCATCGCTATAAGAATCAACCACCGCCATCTAGCTATTGCAATAAGCCTCAACCAGCGCCATCTAGCTATTGCTATAAACCTCAACCAGCACCATCTAGCTATTGCTATAAACCTCAACCCGCTATTGCTATTAGCCTCGAGCAGCGCCATCTAGCCATCACTGAAGATCACCCAGCGCCATCTAACTATTGCAAAACAAGCAAATATTGTAAATATTGTATATGTAAAATCCATGATAGGTAATTTAAGTCAACTTGTAATCTGAATTTTCTGACTAGAGCAGTCTGGTTTACCCAACCGAAGTATAAAGTTTATTAATTTTATATATAGTGCTAAAAGCTGTTTTATAAATATCAAAATATTCATTCTTGAGTGTCTTTTTCCGTTGATGTTGCATCATTTATCTGCAGTAAGCTGGTGAATAACAAGAAATTATGAACAGAAGTGACGGTAAGAGAAGGGCCATTGAGGGTACAGTTCACATTCCTCGGAAGAGTGTTTTAAATCTGGAAATGGGCATATAAGGAATGTGACATATATATATATATATATATATATTATATATATATATATATATATATATATATATATATATATATATATTACTATATATATATATTATATATGATAAGGGTGGAAGTTAGTCCACCGAAATATAGTCCTTAGGTTTAAGCCAGAGTGTTTTAATGGGCCTTTGATACTTCAGACGTATCCTGTTTTAACAGAAGAATTTATTTTACATATAGCACACACATATATACATACACACACATATATATATATATATATATATATATATATATATATATATATATATTTTATATGTCCTTCACAGTGGCATTCACCATTGAGAAAAAGTATTTATTTTCCAGCTCATAAAATGATGGATATAATTACTTTTCCTTGCAAGTTCCCTTATATTTAAAAAATCTGAAGATATTACAAATTTCATTTCCTTCTGCATTTTCTTGTAAATTTCCTAATCTCTGTAATTTTTCTGTCATAAAGAGACTACAGTTTTTAAAAGGTATCTTGAAACAAACTACTTTTGAACTCTTAGCTCACTATAAAGCTTTAGTTTTATTTCAACGAGGTAACTTAATTTTCCTTTCTGATCTCCATAAAATTTATAATATTCTCATTTTCTCCAAGCTTTATTTCTTGTTTTTAGTCAAATGACAATTACTGTCTCGTCTTTCTAGTTGCATCACATGTTCTATGACTTTTTTTGTTAGCAGTCTTATTTTCCTGTTTGATTACCGATTTGTCCTCTTTATTTTCAGTTTTTTGATAGTCTTTGTTTTCACAAAATTATATACTTGTGACTCATTTTCTTTTCTTCCTGCTATCATCAGAATATGACTTTTTGTCTGTGTGTGTGTGTGTGTGTGTGTGTACTTTTCCAAAATCATTATTTTGAGATCTTCTCGAATTAATATTTTACATTTGGTTTCAGTCCGACGTAATTTTTGCTTTACTCTCTCTCTCTCTCTCTCTCTCTCTCTCTCTCCGCACATAGTCTTTGATTACATTTTCCGCCCTCCTACCATCAGCTCCTGTCAACTCCGCCATCTCTCGTTGATATTTAATTTATTGCTAATTTTGTTGTCTTTATGAATAGTTTATTGATCACTACTCAAAGAGGTTTTCCCCACTAATGTAACTCATCAGGCTTGTACTTAATCTCGTAACAATAACATAATCTTTGGTTGCTTAACATTATTTATGATCTTACTCGTTTTCGTATCATCCTTTCATTTACTTTTCCTTTTTCATATAAAATCCTGAATTCCAAACCGGAAGAAATAAAATTTTGATTGGAAGACAATCTGCTCGAAAAGTGTAAGCACTTTGATATTAGGCTTTCTATTTTCCATGTAAGATTTTCCTCCTTATCTTTTTTTTAAAATATAATAAAATAATTTTCATAAAGTAAGGTGGGTAGCAAGCAATATAGGTATTGATACTTCGGTTTCAAACTAGCAATGATTTACCAGTGATTGAATTTACTCAAAATCCTCTGAAATTTTTAATTTGCTTCCATCTGTGCCCAGGGCCTCCTTTTCTCTTCATTATTAAGCAGAAACCTTCATTTCCCTATTGTAGTAAGAATGAAGAGTACCCGGCACAACGTACGACCAGAAGGAAGAATGCTGTCAGTAGGTCAGCGGAGCCTTTGTAAGCAAGGAAAGTTGGCAACAGAAACAATTGTCATATTTGAGATGTTTACTATAGCGTATAATCAGCCTAGGCGATCTGTTTTTTAAACATAAATAAACCGGCAAAGGAACTAACGGAGTGAATCGATGAAGCGACTAAACGCTTACATCAACCAAACGACTTTCGAACAGCCTTACAGAAGTGAAAGAACATATGCATTTTATTATTGCAGAGAAATTTAGGACTAATCTTTTTTCTCACACGAACTTTATCAAATGGTGATAAAGAGTACAGTAATTGGCTTGATCTGTTAACTAAAATAATTTCTAAATGACGTGATGGCAAATCAGTCATCTTTTTTCGTATGTGAGACCTGGATGATCTGGAAAAATAGCTTTGTGAGGCTGTGGACGTTCATTTTCTTTCTCGTATAGGCAAGAGTTTAAAGATATATATATATATAGCTTACTATATTAGTATATATATATATTAATTATAATTAGATATCTATTCTATAATTATATATATATCTATATATATCATAGATATGTCTATATATAAGAATCTATAAGTATTATATAGGACATTATATATATATATCTATTTAGATATATATTTATATATAAATATATATATATAATATATAATATATAAGATACAACCACCTACATATATAGCATAAAGATAATTAATAGATATATTATATAATATATTATATAGATAATATCTATATCGATATCTTATAAAATAATATAATATCTTAAATAATATAATCTATATATCTATATTATAAGTATAGGACAGTAATAGGATTAATATATATATATATATAATATCATCACAATATATCGACATATCTAATATTATCTCTATATAATACATATATATATATATATATTATTATATTATATATCTATACATAATAGATATATATTTGGTATAATATATTATATCTCTATTATATATATAATATCTTATTATATACTATATATATATTATACATATCTATATATATAGAATATATATCTATAATATATATATCTATATATATATATATATAATATTATATATTCTATTAATATACATATTAGATATAATATATAATATATATGTATCTCTAATAGCTATATCTATAGATATATAATAAATCTGTAGATATATATCTATATTATATATATATAGATCTATCTAGAATACCCATATATATAATATATACATATCTAGATATATATATATATATTTATTTATATATATATTTATATATATATATATATATAGATATATATATAGATATATATAGATATATATATATATAGGGCATATATATATATATATATATAGATATATATATATATAGATATACTTATATATAGGATATATATATATATATATATATCTATATATATCTATATCTTTAAGCTCTTTCGCCTATTCGAGAAAGAAAATGAACGTCCACAGCCTAACCAAGCTATATAGATATATAGATATAGATAGATATAGATATATATAGTATATATAGATATATAGATATGATATATATATATAGATATATAGATATATATATATATATATATATATAGATATATATATATAGATATATATATATATATATAATAGATATATATATATATATATATATATGAATAGATATATATATATATATATATAATATATATAGATATATCTATATATATTATCATATATCTATATATATATATATATATACATAATATATATATATATATATATATATCTATATCTATATCTATATACTATATATATATATATAGTATATATATATGTATATATATATGTATATATATATGAGTGTGTGACTGAAATTACTTGAACTCACTATGTATAATCAATGTAGGCATACCACTCAGAAAATGGGAAGACAAGGAATAATTTCTGACCAGTTTGGCATTTAGTTTTCTAAGACTGCTGTATAGCGGGACAAAATAGAAAATTCTTAGAAAAGACAATCGAGCAGCATAAATAATATATAAGATAAACGCTGGACAAGTGATAAAAAGAGTTTTATTTCAATATTATAAAAGAAGGAAATTCATTAGAATCCAGACTTTAAAAAGAGGTTTTGTTAGAACATATCTGCCAAGGAATGAATAAACTCGATCCATTTTTTTCGAAAGAGATGTGAAAAATATATAGATTTTAAGAAACGTAGATTACCAGGTCCCACAGCAAAAACGGGAACACACGTGATTACAAGATCTGTAAATGCAGCTCTGACCACAGATGCTAATGAGGATAGTGCTCCTCCGTCTCTTTTTTTTTTCTACTTAGCCAATGAAGTGTGAAAATTTTTCCCCAAACGTCTGTAGGATCGTTCGTACTGTAAATTTAACCATGAATGAGTCCTCTTCAATATATCTTAGGAAACTAAATTCACAATCGGTCAAGATTTACAAATAGCATTTAAATTTTGCAATGTAAGTATATATATATATATATATATATATATATATATATATATATATATATATATATATATATATATATTTACACAAGCTCAGAAAGGTCAATGAGTAAGCAGTAGCATAAACGTCATGAACTTATTTTTCCAAACTGTAAGTAACCAATCTCTCTTGGGTTTATTCTGGGAACAAGAAACTAAAAATATTGACGAAAATTAGTGCATCCCAATTGTATTTTGTACAACAATCTATACGACAATTATTGAATGTGGTTCCAAATACATACATACAGCCCTACAAATGCAATTCGTAAAAAATAACCTAACCGAATCCTCCCCATGATATCGCGGAGCTATTTGTGTGATTCAGCCATTTAAAATCAAGTGCACGAACTTGCCAAACCAATTCGACACAAGTGATCCATTGGCCCCATACTCCATCTCAGGCAAATTCCTTATCTCGTCTGACAGCTTCCAGGGATTTTTCAAACAAAATCCAAGAGATATATTTTTTATTTTATACTTTCTCAAAACTGCTCCCCACAGCACCTTTAAAATTTGCGTATATAAAATGAATCTTCACATCATGACTATCGCTTTCTCAGAAATATTCTCCGTCTAACATCCACCAACCAAGTATTAATTACAGAGATGGGAAGACTCATACTAATTGGACACTTCCTACTGATCAAACCGTTCCAGCCACGCCAATAGAAGGTAACGCCTCAATTCTCCCAGATCCTCCACCGAAGAGCGTTTCTGACTCTATCTCCACTGGAAGTCAAACCTCCTTCCTTCAATCACACACAGTTATCACGACTGCCAAGCGTAGTATATCTCCGGTCAACCATGAAAGGAGAGAAGACAGAGAAATGCGTCAGGGATGGCTGGGGCAGGGGGCGGGGGCCGATTAGTTAGAAGGGAGGGAGGACTGGGATAAACGCAAAAGAGAATAGGGAAGGGAACAAAGGAAGGAAGTTTATGGTGGTGGGAAGGGGAGAAAGTGTCCCTGAAGAACCAGGAATAACATTGTTGCGCTGTTTATTGAATCTCTGCAGTACGTTTGGCTCAGCTTGTTGCGTCAGACGAGGACTTTCACGATAACCAGTAACCACAAACTTTATTGATAAGCAGTGAACCAAGCACGTAGAGTTCAACATCACTAAACAAAATTTATAGTTTCTTTCTGATAACGAAGGATGTGTCAATAACAAAGCAAACACATTAAGCACTTTTCTAGTGTTGTTCATATCATATAATAGAGATGCGACACCATCCTTGCAAGAACTATTTCGGTTTTACACCATGTGTTCATAATGTCTTCAACAAAAGCAACGATTCAATGAAATTTATATCATTAGCACTGGATTCGCTTTCTAAACGTATATGGACTTCCTTTCATTGCCTTAAAAAAATTAAAATTAGTAATAATAATTCGACAACTCGATACAAACTTGAGTGTGAAATGTGATAAGCTACGGTTGATATTTCACCCTGGAGAGTACTGCATATCACAGAAAATTGAACTCTAGTCGGTTCAACTCCTCCTGTGAGCACTACTCTAGACGGAGTGGGGTGGGAGCTATGTAATATTTCAAGCTTATGTATTAGCTACAACACCTAGATTTAACTGAAGACTTTTCAATTGTTTTACCTTTCAGTCTCTCGCTCACTGTAAGTTCTCTCTAGTTCCACCATAAGTTAACAGTTCAGTTTAACAGAAACACACATTATAAGGAGGGTTCCGCGCCAATGGAACTGCCAAGAACAATAATTTTGAGACAGCAATGCCTTGGTTTAGGTGAAGGGAGATTTATCTAAAAATTATAAAATACACAAAACAGAGGAAAGTGAAATTGAATAACCCCCTAATGTTACCCATTGATCTCATTTATCAGTAAAAACATTGTATTCATCATAATGCCTGCTCTTACTCTTGCTGAGGAAGAAGTAAATAACACTTAGACTGAAAATTTGTTTATTCATTAATTCTCTTCTTTTCTTGCTTCCTAAATTGAATTTAATTTATCTTGAGCTCTTGGAATCTAAGCATTCACAAACAAGGGCTATGTCATAATGGTAACTTGCATTAAAGGGGATCTTTCATTTTTTCAGGATGACGCAAATAATTCAATATGAGCTGTTAACAGACAGCTGCATTTCCACGTTTCTGCTCTAGAGTGTTTCGTTACAACAGATGTCCATTAGTTATTATCCAATAATGCTTATCTCCTACATCCATATCTAACGATGATTATTTGCTAATACGGGGAGAGGGTTCTCAGAGGTGGGGAGGTTGTTAGGATGGCACAGGTTGTGGGGGAGATTTAATCAAAGTGAACTACAGTAAGGGAAAAGCTATGAGCAGACCCATATGCATATATGATGATTAGCACTTTCTCCATGGTTCATCCATATACGCCAATAAGTGCATAATGAGGTTATCAATATCCTATAATCTTTAATAGCCACCTTATTTCATTTATTTGTTCATTAGGTGACTCATTTATTTCTGCAAAATTTGCTGATATTTTTAGGCCAATCACTAGAAAAAATGCCTAAATTATTTAGCTTATTTCCCGGGTCGCATCAGTAGCCCAGTAAAGTCATAATTCAATCTGCGAAATATACAATATGATGAAGAATATTCGCATTTTAATAAAATGCCAAAGTTTCATGCCTCCCATCGGCTACGGTATTCATTAATGCACTTGAAAGCAAGGCTCGCTTCTGAAAAATCCATCAAATGGCGGAGTAAAAATGAACATCATTGTTTTTATAACACTAAAATCGAGATCCCATGAATTTAGACAATTTACTTTGTACTATAGGATGAAAATAATTTGATGATGTATGGAGAATGGAGAATTTACCTATCAAAGTTATCCTCCTTATATTCTACAAAGGCCACTTGAATTTAATGAAAGTAGGTGAGGATCTGTATATAAATAAAAACATGTTAAACATGTACCAACAATAATAAAAGTGCATAAACAACATACTTCAATATGCAGTCGTCAATGTACAAGTATTATATAAAATATAGTTGGCTATATGTTTAAAATTTTTATTTATAAGCAGTCTTATCTTGAGTTCACAAATAAATCTGCTAAAGTTCCAATTTTGTAAGATGCAGTGATCCTTCCTACAAGGAAAGTAATTACAGCACTCGTATAATATCAATTGCAAGTGTATATACGCGGAAAAAGTGTAAAGACGGAATAATTGGTAAATATCTTCGCTTTTTGCGTCCTCTATGCTTTTATTATACGATTGTTACTTTTACTTCTCTTCTTTATCAATTCTCTGTAAGCAACGCCATCTACGGTTCTTGATCAGATCTTTGGTGGTCGACTAAAGAGCCATTCTCCTAGAATTTCCTTTGCTCCTACTATTGGTGATGTCTTAATATAGGTTTTATGGCATATGTTCCTTCTTTTGTTCAACTGTCTCTCTTGCTAGTCTTTACTTTAGCTGATATTGCTTCGACAGAGGGGCTCCTGCCTAGATTCTTGTAAAATTCTAAAAACTGCTACTCGTGCTTCTGCATTTACTAGAGAACTGTACCTCTGCCTTAAAAGAAGTACTATCATACTTAGTAAATGCCTAATGTTCTCAAATCATTATGAGTTTCTGGTCACTTTCCTAAAACATTCTGAGTAAAGCTGGTAACACACTAGTCATTTCTTGCTTGTGGTTTGGCCAGCATCCAGCCGATGCTCGCGAACAAAAGTGTTGTATCATCACACTAGGACCTCGTGGTTTCGAGGAGCAGTAGGAAAAAGTAAGCAAAATTGATCAGCTGATATCATCATGGTGCCCAGAAATTCTTGGACTGTTGCAAGATGTGCTGCAGTGATGTGTTTTCTCAAAATCTTACATGAATGCAAGAGTAACAAAAAGCGTTTGTGGGTTCGAGAGTGGCTCAGGAGAAGAGAAGGCAAAGGTCTGAGAGTATGTCCTATCAGCAGCAGCCATCTTGTTTGTTTCACTACGCGGTCGCTCATGGTTCGTGCTTGCTGCTTCCTGTCCAGACGGGAAGCCAAAATCTCAAGCTAAAAGCTCTTGGTTTTCCATTTTCGACAGCAACGGCTCGCTGCTGGAGAAAAAAAGGCCTAGTGTGAGGCAACCTTAAAGGAGCGTCCACACGGTCTGACAATGTCCGACGGACGAACATTATTACCAATTAACAATTGTTTGCCAGTCTTTGCCTTGTGAGTGGAGGAAAAACAGTGGTCTACAACCTCATCTGGTACCACTGTTTTTTCCCAGATCTACTTCCATCGTTTCAGCGCTTATGATGTCATCCTACTTCGCCTATGATATTGTAACATCGTTTGTCCGTCAGACATTGTTCGACCGTGTGGACGCACCTTTACCCTCTTGTAGGTACAATTTCCCTCATCACTTATATCTTGGTGTATCTAAAACTCGCTCCCCTAACGGAAAAACCACACTCCCTTGGCTCTCAAACTTTATTCATCGCTGTTCTCAGTGACTGCATTTTCCCGAAGTCATCACAATATTGTGCCCCTTGTTATTTGCATTCCAACCAATATATTATATTCTGTTCATAATGTCTGTTGTTTTTTCATCCATAAAGACCAGGAAGGTACACAGACTTCATACGTGGTATTCCTACCCGCCTCTACCTTTCCTTGATTATCATATCCTACATTCATC
>NC_061090.1:42990145-42995145 GCF_015104395.2 Macrobrachium nipponense
AAATGTTCTTTACGCAATGTCAACATAATCATTTTGTAGATTATAGGTTGACCGATACTAGTTATTAAAAGAAATTAAATTTCTTTGATGAAATAATTTTCCTTAGATAGAACGATTAACCTGAAATGTTGCTAAAATTAATTTATTTTGAAAATGCTGTTGGATCAACAAGACATGAAAGTCGCTTACAGGTACTATTTGAAGACCTATCTATCTATCTATTTATCTATCTGTAATACATATTTGTGTTTATGTGTTGTGTCAAGCATCTGTAATTAACTCGATGTTGTATTATTTGAAATCTAACATTAAGTAGGTGGCATTTTGAGGCACAGAATTTACAATTTATTTCATAGGAAGCTTAGTAAATATATATTTTCACAAACTAGTAAGATTCGTACTTACGGTATAAACAGAGGGAGATACATAATCTATGGAAGTCGCTTACGAAAATTAAGATCGGCATGAAAAATTAATGTTCTACGAATGTTTCTGCAAATTTGCGTTATTAACGCATAAGAAGCCGCCCCCTCGCCGTCCCTTCTCTCTCTCTCTCTGTATGTTCAATTTTATATTCTTACTAAAGAAAGAATGACTTAACGAAACGCAAAGACCATCTAATGATAATGAAAGCTATTAGTCGGAAAATAAGATTCGAACACTAAGGACAAGTCGTACTTTATCTGATATCATCTGAGAAATTTTATTACGGATAAAATATTATTGAAAGATGCTTTAGTCAGTAATGAAAGTTGATAAAGAGATAAAAAGCTGGAACTAACAAGACACACAAACGCGCGCGCGCACACACACACACACACACACACACTCACACAGACAGAGAGAGAGAGAGAGAGAGAGAGAGAGAGAGAGAGAGAGAGAGAGAATGTTGAGGGAGGGACGGGGGAGAGGATGATTATAAAGCTGAAGCAAATCACCATTTGAAAACAAAGCGACGTCTAGCGCCTTCAAGAGATAACCACTCTGCGTCTGAAAGATGTACAGCAAGTGGCCATTAAAATGCAGGTTTTATACCCGCTCTTATCTGCGGCTCTTGTCATCGGTGGCATCCACTCTCATCTATTCGGCCGACCCACCATCAATCCTTCCGTGAGGCTTCCCACAAACCAATCCTATTTCACTCGGGTGGACGGAGAAGAAGTTCAAGATGAAGAACGCAGCCGATAAATGACGATGTCAACGACGAAATGAAATTCACGATGATGTCCACCATGAAATATCAGATACACGCGACGATGAAATCGTAAAATCCCAAGATGAAAGTAAAATACATGAAGATGATGAATGGCATAAAAACAAAGTTAAATCCACGGCAACGACGACCGGGGAATCTGCGATCATTCCAGGAAAACGACACCCACAGGCATCCATGATAGACTGATGAAGTTCACACAACGTCGAAGTCCACGACTACGATGTAAATCTCTACGACACAGACACTGAAGATGCTGACGTCCACGATTGAGAAATGGACAACAGCGAAATAAACGACGTCCATGACAGCATCTATTAAGTCAACGACGGCTAGTTGAGGATGTTGATGATTTTCCATATGGGTATCAGGATTCCGAAATCTACTCCATGGTCTGGTCGCTCTAAACGCTTAAAACAGCCGAGGCAAAATAAGTGTTGGTACTAAAGAGGAAAATCTGAGAAACAGGGGAGGTTGGGTAAGGTCAGACTAAAAGGAACCGACGGAAAACTGCTCTATAATCCTTTTTCCAAAACAATTGGCTTTCATATTTAACTCTTCAAGCAAGGTAATAAAACCCTGTCATGGGATAAATCGGAAAAAAATCGAAACGAAAAAAAAAAAATGAACGCGGAATAACAGGAAAAATATGGAACGACGACCAAATAAATATTCAAAACAATAACATGTTTCCTGTTTATCTTTTTCCAGTTTTACGCGCGGCTACCCAATGATTTTTACAACAATAGTGCAGGATGTGATAAAGGCAGGAAAATCTGGTGGGATTCAACAATTGGGGACACTTAAAAAGTGAATGACTATCTCACATTTTCAGAGGTCCAAAATGTATATCCACCACATGCACAAAGTCCATAAAGCTTTTGGCTGTATGTGTGTGTTTATGCATGTCTCACATTTGCACATAAGCGAAGGTATACATCTATGAGTCAAATGAAGAAACAAATACACAAAAATGCAACTATGAACATTTTGTGATATACGTAGTATTGAGACAGGATTACGTTTGAATGTTGGGCTGTGACAGAGCCATATAGTAAGCAATCTCAGCCAAGTCCGAAATGAAGAAAAGCCTCGAGCTAACATTCTTATCCCAAAATGGAAGTGTTTCACGTCAGTGGGGAGGCTTAATGAGGTGTTAACCCTGCAATTCTAAACAAGCCTCTCTTGAATGAGGCCGTTGCCTCCAAGCCATACTCTAGCCTCGATATTACCCAATGCACTCGACTAACAGATACATAATTTACTGCTTATATCAACAAGGCACAAGGGGGTTTCTCATGAAACAATTTCAATGAGGTGAGATCGTTAACTGCTTAGCTCCCAGACTACAACACACACACTAATATATATATATATATTATATGTATAATTATGAAAATGCAAACACAGAAACATAAGGCGGTCTGAGCTCTACAGCAAGTGCATACACTTTGCGGAAGTGTACTGGTCCCACTGCAAATACAAATGTTTCCTGAAAATCTAAGCGGAGGTCACAGCAGCAGCGCACAAGTCTATTCCAGCCGTGTAACGGGAGGCGTCTTTCGCTTGTTTCCCACACGGGACTCCATGTTATGAACATCTCACCTAATGGCCGCACATTTTGGCGCGAGTGTACGGAACCATTCAAAGAACGACCCTGCATGAGGTAGGGTGGAAAGTAAGATCGCTTGTAAAATAGCGATGTGGATGGGAAAATGGGAGCGAAATGACATTAAAACTTATCTGTAATTAGAAGGCAAATATTACGTTCACCGAAAAAGAATAAAATGAATGGAAAAGTTTCAAAGGTAACTGCTAGTTGGTTGTAACAGTTGACGAGAATAAGAAAAAATGGTTTTTCTTTTCCAGTTTCGTGGGTAAGCATGCAGACATATTTGTTTCAGAATGAAAAGAAAGCATTGCTCAACAATTTTGTAGTGTGAGACATGGCGAAGAAAAAAACGAGATCTTTCTTTCTTTAAACATCTCTTCAAGAAACCTATGTCTCTTTTAGAATTAAAGAACAGAATGAAAGAAAATCGTGGGAATACAATTGTTTTAGTTATAACGTCATATCTAATTGTAAACGAAGCTATACGTGTTAAACATGAGTTCGTCATCATACATGACAAATTTATGCATAACATTCTTTTCTTAAGTAAATATTATGCATCACAACTATGATCAAATAATGGGAGGATGGAAATCTAATCGTAAGAAACATCAATTTCCCTTGTTGAGAAAGATGTTAAGAAAAAAATGTGAAAAGAATATAAAATTTCTGTACTGGCGTTCATCCAAACTCCAGTACATTGTAAACCACGTCCTTCGTTCATTAATGATTAACTTTACTTATGTGCACTATTAGCCAAAACATTCAAAGCTAAATTACGTTAATTCAATTTCCATTGATACCTTATACTTAATTCACTGGTTGAATTATTCATTCATTTCAATACATGAACCCTTCATTACCTTCCTTATATGCGCACTCAAAAGTCTTCATGTAAAGTGATTAATCACCTGATTACCGGAGATTAAATGGGAGGATTAAACAAAATGACGGACCTTGGAGAACATGATATTAGCATAGCACATGGGAAAGAATGAAGCTCGATATCATTATCATCATCATCCTCACCATCATCATTATCATCATTATTTTTACCATTACATTTATCATGAAAAATGGACATACGATACTAAGTCTCCTTAATAAGAAACTTCAAATTAAAATATAGCCATTAAATATTATTCAACACACAACATTGAATAGAACACGTCATAAGTAAAATTCAGTGTTAACTGTCTTGAGAGTGCAGATTTACAAGAAAACCAGTTAGCCAATATTTCCAAAACAAATTCTGGGAAGTTTCTTACTAGTGATGGTTTCCTATGGCCTGAAGATTTAGTCTGTAATATTACACACACACACACACACACATATATATATACATATGTATATATATAAATATTATATATTCTATATATAATATATATTATATATATATATATATATATATATATATATATATATATAAGAGAACTGACCATTTGGTGTATGTTTACTTATACACACCCGTGATATTAGTTAATCACACAAGTTTTGACGTAAAGCTGAAAAAAAGGTCTGCGGGTCAACAGACTCTTACTTCTGTACCAACGACTGTTACATTAAAGCCAAAGTGTCTTTACATCCTGCCAAAATCTGCAGAGCCAAATATGTCTTGTTTTTAATCCTCATCATCTGAAGAGGCTTGGCTTTCACTTTACTATACGGAGAGGAGTAGCCGGTTACTTCGTTTTTCAAGCAACTGGGCCTAAAAAGGTAAAAGGAAGCCCTAATTTAGTCGTGAATAACAAGGAGTTTGATTGATGAAAAATCAATATTTCTCATATCTTTTCGTAAGATATGTTCAAAATGGTGTTTCCATATATATATTATATATATATATATATATATATATATATATAGATATATATATAATATAGTAATATATAATAGTATTCTATATATGATTATAATATATATATATATTAATATATATAATATATAATAATATATGTATATATATACATATATATGTACTATATATGTGTGTATAATATCTATATATATATATATATATATATATATATATATATATATATATATATGGCTCTAAAATATATACACACAAATTAGCAAAGAACTCAAACAAATGTTTTCCGCTTAAAATCATGCATTTTCTAGAAAACCAAAATATATTAAAATTCACAGAGTAAGACGTTGTATTGGACTAACCTT
>NC_061090.1:43000145-43002645 GCF_015104395.2 Macrobrachium nipponense
AGTTCTTTTGATGTGCGCCGGTATCAAAGGGTTTATTAGCCCTTTTGATCGATGTTGACCGTAAAGAATCGACTATCTTTATCAACATATTTATTGGAGCACTGTCAACTCGCACGAGCAATATATGCAATGTTGTTATTGCAATCCTCTTTTTCCTTTGCGCCTATCCGAGATTCTTAGGGAGTTTTCTTATATTCACTATATGTCCTAATCATTTCACATTTTCACTTTCCTCAAAGAAAACCTTATTTGCTGTTAGCTTTCCACTTTGACTGACATTAACGCCAGTGTGGATTTGCCATAAAGATGACAAAATGTCAGTCAAATCTTTCCCAGACTCCTCTCACTTACAAAGATAATTGTATGCACAATACATACTTAATCAAATAGGCAAGCATTCGAATACTCACATTGCTAACCGGTGGCATTAAATGAATAATTCATCAAGAGACTTTTAAATGTGAAAGTTCGCAAGAGACTTCTAAAAGTGAAAGTCCCCAAGACCAGTATCATGAAGATTTTTCATTATTTATAAAAAAAGGAAAAAGAATAGGAGCACTTTTTAGTGTACTATTTTCGCAACAGATTAAACAACAAACGAGTAACAATTTTCATAAGAAAATAATGGTAATCAAATCAGTGCAAATCAAATGTCATTCAGAATTACACATAAGCTTAATTAAACTGCCAGATGATAAATATATATAAATTTTAGATTAGCGGGTAAAGCATGCCAAGAATTCAGACATTTTTATTAACCAATATTTACATCACTGAAATGAAGGAAAACATGTGAAAGGGCTCATTCATGTGAACTACTCTGAACAGGAATGAATTGTAATTCTGAAGTAGAAGGCGTTCTTGCGAGTTAAATTTATTGTCAATCTCACCCTCACACTACAAAATAGTTAAACGAGTCAATAATACTGACGATGTTGTTTCAATATCGTTGACTACCATTCAAACATACCTCAGACTAGCAAGGTAATTTGACAATAATGAGAGGATTGTCAATAAAATTGACTAGTGTAGGGTGGCCATTATCCCTCGGGCTGAATAAAAAGATCAAAGAATGCAGATGAGTTAACGACAAATTCATGCAGAAAGGGTTGGAAATAACGTGACAATCTGTGGAAACTCAAGAGATGCAGGAGACGGTTAGAAAATTAAAAGAGAGCTCGGAAGCCATTCCCAATGCATGACCTGGTTTGGCTCAAGGTGAACAGGTCGTCATTCGTGCGCCATACCTCGTAAAAGAAAAGAGAGAGAGAGAGAGAGAGAGAGAGAGAGAGAGAGAGAGAGAGAGAGAGAGAGAGAGAGAGACAGACTATTTTCAACAAACAGTTTGATCGAAGGAAGAATGATTCATAAAGAACATAACGGGAAGAATAATAATTCCTGGTATTGCCAATTCTATTTTTATTGTACTTAGTTTATGGATTGCAAATTCTGTGACTCAAATCAACTTGTTCGGTTTGGTTGCCAATTTCAGCCACCACCAAATACACTCTGAGAACAGTCACTGCCCTGTAGAGTGTAGACAGCTCACTCACTAGGAGCTTTCCATCTTGACGGCCTTTTCTAGGTTGCAAAACTGATATGTAATCCAGTTCAATAATGTCCTGAACCTTTTTCAAAAACGCTTGGCATGAATGAATCTCCCAAAATGCATTCCACGTGAAAACACCCTCAGAAACTCCAAGCAATGATCAAGCCCTTTTCCAACCGTCTATTATTGTAACATCCAAGAAACTCAAAATCACGATCAAAACTTTTTCCAAGCAGTCTATCATGCTAATACCTCTAGAACCTCAAAATATTAAAACCATTTTCCAAGCAGTCTTAGGTGACAACAGCCCCAGAATCTCAATACAATAACACCCCTGTAAACTCAAAACAGTGATCAATCAATTTTCCAAGTAGTCTATTATGATAACACCCCCAAGCTCGCAAAACAATGTTCACAACTTTTTCCAAGTACTCTGATATGACTGAACCCCTTGAATTTTAAAATAATGACCGAACCGTTTGTAAGGAAGGTCGAGGTATGATGACTCCACTGCTGTTTGACTTTTTGAAGGATGGCTTGACGACAAAATTTAGAGTAAGGACAGAGTCCGTAGGAAAATAAAACAGACATCTTGAAAGGACTCTAGAGCGATTGTAGTTTTTGGACCTGCATCAGTGTTGACCGACAAGACTTAGGAGAAAGTACTGAGAATCATGAAAGAGTCTGACCCTCTACTGAGAGAGGAAAGTTGAAAGTGAACTATAGCAATTAGGTTATGAAAACAAATTGAAACCAGGAAGATGGAGCACCTAATCTTAATGTGGAAAGTTGAAGACCTGACACTGATCATTAGTATAGAACTTAGGAGTGAATGCAACATATGATGGTAGGATGAGAGAAAGAAAAAGGGACACTATAGTACAAGTGAAGCAGTCAAGGCAACAGGGACTAAAAAAAAATATTTGGAAGAGAGGCGTAGCGCCTATAGGG
>NC_061090.1:43007645-43035145 GCF_015104395.2 Macrobrachium nipponense
AGGAAATTATGTTGAAGGTAGAGACTGACTGACTGCTGTAACTTGCACTGGCACATTACTGGTAGGAGATTGGAGTACATTGGTCTTCAGGGTGCCGATGGGGAAGGAAATTTAATTCACTGGTCTTTATGTACAGGCTAGCAGCAGTTGTCTCAAAAGGGGGTCAGTAGCTCAAAGGGAGTGGAACAATCTTGCTCATCTGCAGCAAGGGAAGTTTCTAAGGCTGGGTATTCATGCACAGGTTTACATGTCAGTCTTCCTGTCAGTTCATCAAAACTGACATTAAAACGTACATGTGGACGGAGTCAGTCCACTCACCAGAACTGATGAACTGATGGAATTACTCAAATTTCATTTGACCAATTGACTGATGATCACATGTGTGCACGGGTAACCAGTGATTTTATAACAGTTTGCCGCTGGATTTCGCCTTGGAAGGATCTCAGCCGGTCCAACCAGAATATGAATAAACTATGTATAGGCCTAATTCATTTCGCTATTGGACCATGTGTTGCTATTTGTAGACTGTGGTGAGTAAAAATCATATATAATAAATAAAAACTATTTCCATGTGGTAAATACAATTGGTATAAGGCTAGACCAGTGTCCTGCCATTTTATGAAAGGTGTCACTAGTGAAAGTGGGCTTCATAAATAGCTGAAGCAACCCCTAACTCTAATTTTAATTTAACCTTATCCATTAATATTGTATGAGAGTACACATCTCTCTTTTATAAGCAATATTTAGACCATACACTGTCATGCCTTTTTTCTCCTTAACTATTTTGAAATTAATTGCCATAGCAGTTAGTCTATGTAGCTCCAACTCCTTATCAGCCAGGGGAGTTTCCATCGCTGCTACTATGTTTAGTGTTGCAATGACGAAGACTAACCAAGAAATGAGGGCAAAGACCTCAAGTTGACTTTCCAACTGACAGTTCTACTCTATACATGTGGACGCTCATCCGTCGAACAGTCGTGGGTGGACTGACAGATAAACCTGAGTGTGAATATCCAGCATAAGAAGGATTCCTAGCCTTTCTGCCCTTCAATTAACTTGGAGAGAGTTCACCAGAATCCTGCTAGGTGGCGTTACTTGTTCCTCCATACTTTTCCCACATGGTCAGCACACAGTGTGGTATCCAGTATGGCAACCAATTAATGTCCTGGGCAGGAGCACTTTCTCTCTCGATCCCAAGGTAACCTGCGGGCACGAGTCACAGGCAGTGAAATGGACAAGAGAGGATTAAGAGTTAATCCCTTAATGGAAGTGGACTGTGGATTGGAGGGGCGAGTGCACCTGTATTTAATTATGAATGAAATTAAAAATGAATATTATAAATAAAATTAAGAGTGTACACTACTCTGAATCAGAGATGGCATAAATCTTCTTACAATATATATATATATATATATAATATATATATATATATATATATATATATATATATATATATATATAATGTGTGTGTGTGTGTGTGTTCAAGTGTGTGTAAGGGTGGTTGTATTTTATTTTTCATTGTATATGTGTATGAGTTTACACATGAATTCTCATCACTGTATATACAAAATATTTTTTGTGTTTGTGTGTGACTTATATGTTCATATATAAAGTCATTTCTATGTTGTTATTTAATAATGAACCATTTTCCTTCAGAGAGGTGTCTCTAGGGATAGAGAGAGAGCGGAAAAACATCATAACGGTTTTCACCATACTCATACTTTCCTTCTTGAGGTAGCGACGACTTTCTGTAGAAAATTTCTACAAAACTTTATCTCTTTCTCACACGCATTCTTTCATTTCCATGTATTAACGCATTTCCACTTCAGTATTTTATTTCTATCTGTCTAGCATATTCCAGGTTCTTCTTTACTACTCCTTCCTAGCATTACCGAATTTATACTACTTTTACTGAACTATTATTTTCAAATTTAATCAGAAACAGTGGATCTGGAAACTGAAACAATTAGTGAAATTTGAATGACTTCTATTCTTTCAGTATTTGTAAAAATATTCATCGCTTAATCTTGTTTTCTATTTCTTCTTACAACTTCAGTCCTCCTAAAATTTTGTTTCGTCATTCTCCTTATTTTGCTTCACAAGATTCAGTACTTCACCACATCTAATTTTCGGATTGACAACTTGGTCCCTAGATCTATTTCCCTTCTGCTGTTTCTTGGCACAACTATATCCATAAAGATTTTAACGGGAAGCCGAACACACCATTCTCTCATGCCCAATTGTACACTAAACCGGTCACTCTCCCATCTTCGTTTTCTGGTACACTCTTCACTCCTGTCATAAAAAGTGTTCAACGACACAGTCTTCAATAACATATATCCATACACCATTCACATTGCTTCTCTCTCTCTCTCTCTCTCTCTCTCTCTCTCTCGCTCTCTCTCTCTTCTCCTCTCTCTCTCTCCTCTATATATATATATTATATATATATATATATATATATATATAATAATATAATATTAGTATATCATATATATATATATATATATATTATATATTCATATTAATTAATATATTATTATAGATATAGATATATAATACATATATATATTATATATATACTATATAACATACACACACACACATATATATATACACACACACAATTCGTAGAACTGGAGGAAAGTGTGTAACAAGGAGGTTGACCAAGCGCTTTCGTGTTTTTTATTATATAATATATATATATATATATATATATATATATATATATATATATATGTGTGTGAATATATATATAATGTGTATGTGTGTGTGTGTGTTATGGAGAAGGGAGAACTCTTCTTAAAAGTTTCGTTGGGTAGCACTGGCCCTCACTTCTCAGGAACATTCGTGCTTGCACTCACTTATTGTGCTAGGTCGGATGTCAGCTACCTTAGTGATACAAAGTTTTAAAACTTGGTTATAAATAAAATATGTTTCTATAAATTATATTTATTATTCCTTTAGTGCTTGTAAAGTTCCACCTTATTATTCTGGCTAATAGAACCGAGTCTATCTTAATACTAGTAACTTTTATTGGTCGACACTTGGACTTAGATCTGTTCTTAGTCACTGGGCACTCGCGAATAATTGTATAAGTTCACAAATCACTGTGGAGGCCCGCAGTCTCACTGCCACACATCTCGACTCTCCCCTTGGACAAATGGCTGCCTTCTGCTGCCGTGTCTTTCCTACGATCGGTATTTATGTACTCTTCATTACATGCCTATTTACAATAGAAGTTTCTCACTTTCGTCTATAAGAGTTTGCTTTTTCATTATTGTTCACGTTCTACTTTTCAATGCGTTTCGTTCAACGGCAGATATGAGTACTCGTGACATCTTTCAAGAGGTCAATGTGTGAGGTCAAGATTTCCATTAGTCCCTATACTCGGCTACCCTCTGACCTTAATTGATTAGTTCGCCCTGGTTTTCGACCTTTGCACTTTCCTCTGGGTTTAATACGGTACACACAACACGTTAATTGATATCGCTTGTTGATTCGCTAACGTCTCTGAGTCTTTCTATATTTTACCATTTATTTTCTGTATGCCCTTATTCGTATATTAAGATATTTAGTTTATTCTATTACCGACATCGGTTCCATTATATATATATATATATATATATATATATATATATATATATATATATATATATATATATATATATTTGTAGAACTGGAGAAAGTATGAAACAAGGAAGAGATATGAGGTAAATCACAAGGGAGGTTACTTCAGGTCGTTCAAGGTCACCGACTACGTGCACTAGGCGAACGTGTACATGGGAATAGAATAGCGTGCGTAAGTTCGAGTGTTCAGAAGCATGCATGTATCCATGTGTCTGTTGGTGGGCGTACATACGTACAACGGTTGGAGCAGGTGAATGAGATATAATCTCTAGTATGAGGATTAAGGGGCATTACCTGATATTGATCGTCTGTGAGAAACACGCCGCAGAGGAAGGCGTTTGGAGATCCGTCAGAAAAGGTAATGTGAAGACTTTGAAAAAGTTAATACCTTTTATGGAATGACATTGAGTTCAGTTCTAGAGAAAGGGAAGTGCAATGGCACTCATTTCCTAACGAACTTTAACATTTCATTGTTTAATAATTATATTCTCATTTTCAGATGGATTAGAAGTCACCATTTAGAAAAAATGGATTTCTATAGATTTGTGTTGACGTTTTAAGTTGGACAGAAAGAGATAAGAGGGGGTACTTACTTAAATATGATTTCAGAAAGAGTATGGTAGTTTAAAGATTTTTGAGATGTTCTTTAACTCATTTTATTTCATTTTCATGTTAGCTATTTTGGGAAATAAAAATTATATTTTTGTAATAGCGGGAGTTTGAATTCGCCTAGAGTATAATATTTGATTTTCAGCTAACTTCAGAGGTGACACACAAAGGGGACTATGAAAAGTAGGTTTCGCTTCCCAGTTAGGAGTTCTGTCCAATTATCTAAATGAGCTTCATTTTGACACTCGATATATATATATATATATATATATATATATATATATATATATATATATATATATATATAGTATATATATATATATACTATATATATATATATCTACTCTTAGTTTTGTCAACTACAGAAATACATGCAGTAAACCTATTTATGAATTTCTCAGTCGATTAAATATTGAATGGGAAACAGGATATATGCACTCAGCCCAAATGTAAACAAAAAAATCTATTAAAAGCCTCATGTTCGAATGGTGCTATCACTTCGAAATCAAGACTACAAGATTTTGGGTGTTACAAAGCATAGAATAATGGCAGTAATTCTTATCGTATAAAGGTGGCAGAAAATAAAATGTAGTGAGGAGGAAGAGATGAAAAGAATTATACATTTTAAAGGGGATAAGGTCAACTATCTCCAAAAGCTGTGCAAACTAGAAGATGGAACTAGTGTACAATAAAGAAAAGAGTGGGTCGAGTACATACAGGTACCAGTCTGTATAACATAGTGGAGTGATGGAACCAAAAGGGTAGGATCAAGATAATGATGGAGAAATACAAGTACTTATGTAGCTGGAAAATAGTCAAGTAAATGTCCACACAGAAACAGGAGAGTAGTAATAAGGGTTCAATCAACAAGTCAGAAGAGTTTTGAGCACAGTAAAGGAATACCCCAAGAAACAGTTTTCGAGAAATTTTAGATAAAGAGGGGTATGGAAAACTATACAAAATTTTCTAGCACTGGAACAGTGCGCTTGGTTGGGGGAAAATTTGTTAATGTACTGTATGGAATGAAAATAAAACTTTTTAAGGATCTATATAATCACACAGTAAAGATGTTTAGGACTACAATGGACCTTGAAACGAGGGAACTACCAAGTCAGTAAGTTAACCTGATGAAGGTAAAAAAGAACATACATAATAGACAGACAGACAGACAGACAAACAAACAAAGGTAGTGTCAATGCATTACATCTTGAAGCTGAGGTTGGCACTGAAACTTTACATACTTGTAATAGTGGAAGTTATTCGCAGGGAAATATACTGCTACACAATACAGAAAATTGACAATAATTGTATCATTAGTACTACAAAAGATGGAGCAGAAAATGTTATGGAGGGCAAAGCTTCTTGGATGAAATGGAGGGAAATTGGTAGGGCACAGCATATGAAATAAACATAAAAATTTGAGCAATAATCATAACATCAGATTTGATTAACAATTCCTGTTTACACTGAGCTGTCCCTAGGGCCGCACCTGTAACTATCCTAGAGCATATCGTAGAATAATCTTAAATAAGGAAATGGAAAGCCTGTTTGGCAGGATAGGAAAAGCTAGAACTTTGGCATGTTCTCCCAGGACAACCACAGATGACAACAGAAGGGAGAATGACACATTGCCTATAGAAACATCAATAGAGAGATTGACCAATAATCAGATTGTAAAAAGGTAGAAAAAATAATAGCATAATTAGGAGGTATAGAAATATCTATTTTACAATGACAAACAATTTTAGAGTTAACCCTCTGTCTTCAGGTAGGATAAATGTAAGGTACTGATTTATATGCATGCATCTATGGGCAAGACGATAATTATGGCGACAAAAATATATTAAAAATTAAATACTTGTACCCTCCTAATGTAAAATGTTCTTAATGAGGGCAATGGTGAGAATATGGTAAAAAAAAACATACTACAAATTACGTTCAGACGTAAAGTAAAAGAATAAATGTCCAAGATACTCTCTTCGAAAAGATGTAACTACAGAACAAAAGAAAGAACTAAAACTGCAAATGGCCTGTGGATCTCTTGTCGTTAATATGGGTCGGTTATTTCGTGATACTCAAAAGACTTACGTCTGCGCCGAGTTCCATTGTAGACAGTCAACTGAAAAGAACAGAAAAAGTCAAGAAGAAAAGGATAGCCTCTGGTCTCTGCATGGCCACAAATGGCACTGTAAGGTAGTTTCCCTTATGACCATGCAGAAACCAATGACCATTCTACGTTTTTTTTTATATATTTTTTTCTTTTCCTCCCTTCATTCGACAACCAACATTGGAGTTTAGCTTTGTCGTTTCACTTTTCCTTTCTGTTCTCTTGTGCTTTTTCAGCTTGTTTTTCTTTAAATATAATTCTTTAATTTTTCTGTCTGTTTTATTTCGATTTCAAGCATGACGCATTTCAAATTAGGTTTTCCCCTTTCTTGTTTTTATACTCTAAATTATAAAATGAAGGTGTTGCCATCAACAAAAATGCCTTTTTTTTATGACTGAGTGATTTACCCTTACCATATCCTTTCACGAGGAACTGATTCATTCACGAGTAACAGCAATTGTGTTAGTTTATATATATATATTATATATATATATATATATATATATATATATATATATATATAAATATACATATATATATATATATATAATATATATATATATATATATATATATATATATATATATATATATATATATATATATATATATATGTGTTCCAAATTTTTAGTGATTCAGTTACATACACACACGCAAATGCACTCACGTGCGCATACATCACACACACACACACACACACATATATGTATATTATATATATATATAATATATATATATATATATGCGCATGCCTGCGTGTGTGTGTGTGAAACTGAATCACTAAAGTTTGGAACGTGATGAATATATAAATAAAGGTAGAAGCCACGACGTAAACTTGAAACGAAGGAGTGCAGCGAGATCTTTTGACTCAATGTCCCTTACTTAGCAGTCTGACATACATAAGAAAATAAAAATTGAGAGCAAGGAAGGGCCCTATAAACGACAGTAGGGATTATAAAGGAAATAAGTATATAGAATTCAACACACCTGGAATATTAGAAGCTTCCCAAAGACAGGGGTTAAATTTAAGAGGTTTACAAGAAGATTTAATTAAACTTTTCAGAAACCGGATAAAATAAATTAAAAGATTATACAGGGTGACAACTGACCACTTAAAATTTTTGGTAAACAACAAAACCTTGTACAGTCGTCTTCTTATGTATGTCAGTCTGCCAAGTAAAGCACGTTCGCAGCAATCCATCGTTTCACTTTCCTTCGTGTATTCTACTTATTATATTTATAATATTATATCATAATATATAATATATATTATATATATAATACTATTAATATATATTAATTATTATATATATATACTAGATATATATATATAGAATATATATTAATATAATATTATTATATAATATAATTATATATATCTATTATATATATATATATATAGATATAATATAACAGATAATCATTAGATATATATATATATACTTATATTAGATCGATATTATATATATAATATAATAATAATATAGATATATAATAGATATATTAGATATATATAGATATAGATATATATAATATATATATATCTATATATTACTATATATAATATAGATATATATATATAGATTATATATAAGATAGAATATATATATATATTATATAAGATATATTAGATAATATCGATAATATATATATGTATTATAGATATATATATAACTCTATAATATAGATATACGATATTCGCCTATATATATTATATATAATATAAGATAGATTATATTATTAACGATATATAATATATATCTTATATAAGAAAGATTATAATATAAGATAAAGCTATATAGATATATATATATATAATTATATCTATACATAAAGATATATATATAATATATATAATATATAGTATATATTATAGATAATTATATACATATACATATTACATATACCCAATATACCATAATATATAATTATATATATAATATAGATATATATATATATAATAATATATATTATATCTATATTATTATTATGCTATTTACATCGAGCTACAAATATCCTTTAATATTTAATTCGCTATACCTCGGAATTAATATATTTTCATGTATGTTTTAACTAAAGAGGAATTTTTTAGTCCATAAGAAGTTCGTCGGCTTACGGGCGCGAATCATCGAACCAACAAATCTAGGACGCACAGTGAAGCATCTAGACCACACAGCCACTTCAAGAGGGCATAAGTTTATGTCGCCTCTCAACAGCAAATCCCTGTCGCGATTTCGTTGTTTTGGAGTCGGCATCAACCCACCTCGACCTCGGTAACATATTAGTGCTTTTGTCCACACGTAGCCATTATATAAGTCATGTCACACTACCGTGATTCATATACATTCATCGAGCTACAAATGTCCTTTAATATCTAATTTGCTCTACCTCGGAATTAATATATTTTCATATATGTTAAACGAAGGGGAATTTGTAGCTCGATGTATGTATATGAACCACAGTAATGTGATATGACTCATATAATGTAAAATTACAACCATACAAGAAGTGATTGGCATCAATAAAAACAGTTTAGGGAAGAAGATAAATCCAATACTAGCATACAGACCTCCCCACCAATCACAAATGTCCGACAAGGAGCTGTATGCACTACTAGGACGAGAGATAAACAATAAACTCTGCATAATAATGGGAGATTTTAAGGCAGCAGTACATTGGGACACAATGACCTCCACATCAAATGTAGAAGGAAAGAGACTTAGATTTTGTAAAAGTTGAATTCTCCACTTTTGGATTGACAAACCTACCAGAGGAAACAACTTACTAGACATTGTCCCATCAACAGAAGATCATCTGGTGTCTGACCTTTCAGTAGAAAAAGCAACCATAAAATTATCTCATTTTAAATTAATGTTCAACATAAAAAAGAGAAGAAGATATTAATGAGATTAGACTACCGTCGACAAGACCTAAAAATGGCTAAAGGAGTACATTAAAATCTAGAGTACGACGAGAACATAGGCATAGATAAACAATGGGAAGCCTTTCATGAGGAATAAACAAAAAAACGCTCTAGATGTTTACCATTATGGCAAATATTAACAAATGGCAACCCTCAGACTAAGTGGTTCAACAGAGAAAGTAAAAATACAATAAAGGACTAAAAAAAAATAGACAAACTCAACAAGTTCAAATCTCCTGGCCCAGATGGGAGTCATCCAAGAGAAATTAAAGAACTAAAAGAGGAGATAGTTCCTCACCTATATAAACTCTACAGAAAAAGTGCTGAACAAAGAAAGGCACCAAAAGGATGAAAACTAGGTAATGTGACCCACTTTACAAAAAAGGTCCAAGAAAAGAACAGGGAAATTATAGACCAATCTGTCTAACGTTGGTTGTTTGCAATTTTTTTGAGTCCATGATTGCATATCAAATTGTGTATCACATTGATAAAAACTTATTGTTAAACAGCCAACATGGTTTCAGACAAAACAGATACTGCATTAAGAACCTCTTGGAGTTTTTTCATAAAATGCTTGGTATTTACGACAGTAGCAGAGCAATAGATATACTCTACTTTGATTTCCAAAAGGCCTTTGACAAAGTCCCACACAAGAAACTTATGACAAAAGTTAGAGTTTTAGGAATTGTAGGAGAAATAGCAGACTGAATCGAAGACTGGCTAACTTATAGAAAACCAAGAGTCGTAATAAATGGTGAAGAATCAGAATGGGCAGATGTAACAAGAGGAGTGCCTCAGTGTTTTGTCCTTGGCCCTCTCTTATTTATATTAATGACATTGATGTAGGCTTAAATAGCAGGATAGCCAAATTTGCAGATGACATCAAACTAGGTGTAAATGCAGCAGACCCAGATGCAGTGGAAAGTTTAAGAAATGATCTAATGAAAATAGGAGAATGGTAAAAAAAATTGCAAATGTCTTTTAACGTAGATAAGTATAAAGTGTTACAAATTGGAACAAACAACCCCCATGCCAGCTACATGACATAGACAGTGTAGAACAGGAGGAGGACCTTGGAATCATTATTACCAAGGACTTAAAATCCACAAAACAATGCATAAAACCTGGAAAGAAGGCACTGAAACTAGAGGGTAACATAAAGAGGCAGTTCAAATACAGAAACAAGGAAACGGTGCTGCAGCTCTACACATCAATAGTTAGACCCCATCCTGAATATGCAATACAATTTTGGTCTCCAACACTTAAAAAAAGACATAAATAGATTAGAAAGAGTACAAGCAAGAGCCACAAAGTTAATTCCATCCATGATTGTGAGGACAATTAATAGAAACATTTAAAATACTGAAAGGCATAAAAAAAATAGACAGTAACCTTTTTACGTTAACGAAAACCAAACAAGAAATAATGGATGGAAACTAGAACTGAAGAGATACAACACATCCCACTGTAGGAACTTCTTTACATACAAGATATGTGACACATGGAATAAACTGCCACCAGAAGTTGTAAACAGCAACAGTGTGGAAGACTTTAAAAGAAAGCTAGTTAAAATCATTAGGACACTGTAAATGAACAGTAAAACCTGCTCCTACAGATAAATGAGTACACGATGTCACCTCGGATGGACTAACAAGTCTTTGAGACATCCAAATCCTTGTAGCTCTTTATAATTTGCAGAAAAAAAGCACTACAACGTTACCGAGGTCGAGGTTGGTTGATGCCGACTCCAAAACAACAAATACCTGTGCACGACAAGGATTTGTAGCTGAGATGCGACGTAAACTACTACCTTCTTGCGGTGGCTGTATGGCCTAGATGCTTCACTGTGCGTCCTGAATTTGTTGGTTTGATGGTTCATGCCCGTCAGCCGACGAACTTCTTATCGACTAAAAAATTCCCCTTCAGTTAACATTTATGAAAATATATTAATTCCGAGGCATAGCGAATTAGATATCAAAGGAGATTTGTAGCTTGATGTATGTATATGAATCATGATAATGTGATGTGACTGATATATATATATATATATATATATATATATATATATATATATATATATATATATATATATATATATATATATATATATATATATATATATATATATATATATATATATATATATATAAAACTGAATCACGAAAGTTTAGGATGTAATACCTTTTATATAATATATATATATATATATATATATATAATATATATATATATATATATATATATTATATTATATTGGTTACATTTATTGACCGTCTTGTCTCCCCAGCAATAATGTATTTTTATTTCTAAAAGAAGCAGCCATATTCACCCAAATATCAGCTGATTTTAGGCGGGAACCCAAAGCACCCCAGCCAGAGATAGGAATTTCCTGTTCGAGAGGGGGAATATAGACTCTTGTCAACTTTAGAGACGTATCCCAAAGGGAAGGGTGTAGGTAGCCTGGTACTTATTAGTTGGGGGGTTAAGCTGACCCCCAACACACATGCTGCACACCTGCCTTCGCTCTCAGTCTCCTCCAGTCATGACCTCGGACGGATGTCCAATCACCAGCCTTCCATTTTAGGCCTAACAAGGCGTTACTGGCGTGCCCAGAGCCCCAGACCTGAGACAAAGCCGACGCCGCATTTCTACAAGGGTCCACTGATCATGGCATCCAGGTACGTCTTGTGAAACAGCATATTGCCAGTTCCTAACCTCCTAGTGTCATATTTACTCCCCATTTTCAAAAGTCAAAATTCTAACTCAAATGAACATCCCTCTGTTCCTCTTACTGCCATATGGCTGCATGCTTTCCTTGTGTGATCATCCCAGACAAATGAAGTCATTGCATTCCTCAGTTAAACACTAGAGTTCCTTTTCCCCAGTGTTAGAGAAACTGAATAATCTAACTTGTGTAAGAAGTCCTTTTTTTATCTTGTCTAATCTGGGATCTTTTCCAGATTCCCTGAGTCACGTGTCCAAGTCTTCGCTCCCGCAAGTGATGCTTTACCGCAAGACATATGAATATTTTTGAAAGCCAGCTTTTACGGGAACCTCATTTTTAGCCAGCTATCCCCTTGTGAGAGATAATATTGGTCCCCACGTGTGGACAAGTTGCATTTACTCTTTCCCAGGCTATTAAGCAGACTCCTGTAAATAAATGTATGTAAAGTAATTAGCTGAGTTTTCTGGCGACCTTTTCCTCTAGAGTAAATTAACCCTGTAAATCCTTTTAAGGTAAGTTCAAGTAATTTATTCTGCATTTTCCCTCAACTATTTTCGTTTACGTATTTGAGCCCCTTCAGGCCAGGAATAAAACGTAACAATATATATATATATAGATATATATATATATATATATATATATATATATATATACACACACACACACACACACACATATATATATATATATATATATATATATATATATATATATATATATATATATATATATATATACACACACACACACATTGACAACAGGCTGGAAAACTGGTTTAAAGCAATTATCAGAGCAGGAAATACCCACATCCCAACAAGAAACTTCAGAATTCTCAGAGCGCCTGTAGACAGTGACCGCCTCAAACTTCTGCATTGATAATTCAAAAATCTTGAAGCAATGTCCAGACTTTCAGGATGGACTCGTGAGTTCCTTCTAATTGCAAGACAACTACAGGAGCACATAATAGATGAATAAAAAATCTTATATGATATTCACTGGTATGAGATTGTCAAATCAGAAATGAGCTTTTGGTCACCCAGCAAAATTCTGGGACAGCATCAACCGACTATTAGGTAGCAGAAGAAATGTGCTTCATATATTTTGTAAAACAAAAGGAAACTATATGGAGATGAAGAAAAAGTAGCAGCATTCAGGGAATTCTGGAGTAATACTTTCAGAATAGCAGATGACGAGAATAGGAACTATGACATGCAATAGGAGAGGGCAGTAGAAGAGTCACTGCATCGGAGAAGAGAAAACTATATACCTTATCCCCGAGTAGACATCAGCAGGCTAGACCAAAATAATCCTAAAACAAAACCTGTGGAACGAAACGAAATCAGGAACATCATCTAAAGGGGGAAGAAAACAAAAACTCTGGGAAAGTCAATTATTAATAAAGAAATAATGCAACACCTCCCAGATGTCATGCTTGAAATACTAAACAAAATGAAGAATGAGACACTAAGCATGGGATATTTTCCTGACCTGTACAAGACTGGTGTGATAAAATTCCTGAGTAAACCAGGGAAGGATTCTAATCAAGTGAAGAATTATATATAGACTTATAACCCTCTTGGAAGTCATGGAAAAATAATTGAAACAAATATTAAAAACAGGTTAGTTAGATTCCTCCAGGGCAATGTCCTAATCAATTCAAATCAATATGGATTTACCAAAGGGAAAGGAACCCAGCTGGCCACATCAGTGCTCTATGAGACCATAGCCGTGTCACAAACCAAGGGTCATGGATGCAACGTGACTTCTAGAGACATTGCAAAGGACCTTCACAAGGTCTGGCATAATGAGTTAAAATATAAAATAATGAAAACCACAATACCCAACCCCATAAAGAGGATCCTTTGCAGCTTCCTGGATAACAGGAAAGCTCAAATCATAATTGGGAACTTAACAGGGCCAGAGTTTCACCTCTCAAGTGGAGTACCACAAGGTAGTGTGTTGGCCCCCATCCTATTCAATTTTTATATCAGGATATGCCCGCCCGGTTAGCTGGTTGTTACCAGATTATCTTCGCTAATGACCACACTCAAATAATTATGTAACCCAACAAAACAACTAAAACCATGCTGGCATTAAGAACAACCAGGGAAATAAAGAAGATTAATGATTATGAGAAAAAGTGGAAAATAACTACCATCCAGGAGATGTTCCAACTCATGTTTATATCGACAATAAATCCATCAGGAATAACATAAAGGTACTTGGAGTTACGTTCACTAGAACAGACCTAAAACAACACATGCTGAACTGTTTGAGGAAATCTGAGGCCACTTCAAAAAGAATCAAAAGGTTCAAAGGCTTCACAAAACTTACCTCATGCACTACAAAATCATAGTGAGACCGCAGCTTGAGTACCCCACAGGAATCCTAGCCCCAACATGAAGAACCAGGGTGCTAAAAATGCAAGCCCTACACAATAAAAACATTATTAGAGAATTCAAGGAAGCCGCACCTTACTACAACACGATGTAGGAACTACATGAAAGGGGATAAATTGAAAGTATAAACTGTAGAATCCACAGACTGGGAAATAGAACTTAAGACAGGATGTCAACAACTGACAACAATACAGTGGACAGGAGCAGGGAACTAACCAACGAGGGATTGAGAGACCTTAGGACTTGGCTGAGAATGGCTCCTATGATAGAAGGAGTCCAACTAGACCCAATCTATAGGAGGACGATTCATTTGAAAATAGTTCAAACATTCTATATAAGTAAAACAACATAATGGGCAATCATAACCACCACTTCACTTGATCATCCTCAAAAAAGAAAAAAAAAATATCCATCATCAAATTATCACCACTTTACCCTTATGATTTCACCTCCTTGGCCACTCATACCGTTCATCCTCTTTATCAAACGACGAAGCAAGAGGGTCTGCTCCTCTCTATTTTCCCTCCTATCTTCCTTCATTTTCTCACTTTTACATCCTAACCAGCTCATCCCCCCCTCCCCCACCTTTTCCCAAGTAATTCAACCTTTCCTATCCAAATATATTGATTGATTAATTGAGTAGCTCATTGCACACAGAGATCCCGTCCCGATGATGGTCAAAACGAGGTGGCCTGAAAGAACCTGAAAGAAGCAGAAGAATTACGGATTGACCCCTGACTACTGCCTGTCTCCGAACTTCGAGACACAGCTGAATTACTGTTGCCAAGTCTTAGCCCGTCCCTGACCCGCCGTCTTTGATAACACCAGCCTGAAATTCCGTTGATGACTGAAAGCAGGATGAATAATAATAATAATAATAATAAAAGAAGAAGAAGAAGAAGAAGAAGAAAAGAATATATAATTAAATTTTTCGGACACAAAAATATACTGGTCTAAAGGCGCTTCCAATGGCCTCAACCAAAAATTAAATAAATACTCAAAATAAATAAAACAAAACAAAGTAATATTAAAAAGTATACTTAGCTTCTATACCATCTCCAATATCCTTCTGCCTCTACAAAAATAAATTATGACTTTCGATTTACTATTCAAATTCATCACATAAATAAATAAAGACCTCGGCTAGATACTGATCATAACATATTTTAAAATGACAAAATCTCTTGAATTAAACTCATCTTAGAAGAAAAACTACAAAGAAAACCGCAAAGATTTCTTTTAATATCTCTGAAAGGTCTACAAACGGAAAATGAAGGAGAGGAACAAAGGCTACTCGGTCAACAGGTAATCCGATCCAATTTTCAAGGTAATCTGGAAGGAAAGAGGCTTTGGGTTCTCTCTCTCAAAGACCGTTTGGAGAACAGGAAGAAAGGAAGAAGAGAAGTAAAGTATATAATGTTTCCTTTGGAGCTATTATAATAATAATAATAAAATAAAATAATAATAATAATAATTAATAATAATAATAATAATAATAATAATAATAAAATATTCAATGTACTATGAGTCTCAAAATAGAGAAATAAATCTACAGTTATGAATATGTACATATATTCAAAGAAAAATCTATACAGATAGCTTTCGGGAATCTGTTCGAACAGGATCCCGAAAGCTATCTATACAGATTTTTCTTTAAATATATGCACATATATATAACTGTTGATTTGTTTCGCCAATAATAATAATAATAATAATAATAATAATAATAATAATAATAATAATAATAACTGAAGGAATGATAACAGCGGCACAAGATCAGGCCCTAAGAACCAGATATGTTCAAAGAACGATAGACGGAAATAACATCTCTCCCATATGTAGGAAGTGCAATACGAAAAATGAAACCATAAACCACATAGCAAGTGAATGCCCGGCACTTGCACAGAACCAGTACAAAAAGAGGCATGATTCAGTGGCAAAAGCCCTCCACTGGGGCCTGTGCAAGAAACATCAGCTACCTTGCAGTAATAAGTGGTACGAGCACCAACCTGAAGGAGTGATAGAAAACGATCAGGCAAAGATCCTCTGGGACTATGGTATCAGAACGGATAGGGTGATACGTGCAAACAGACCAGACGTGACGTTGATTGACAAAGTCAAGAAGAAAGTATCACTCATTGATGTCGCAATACCATGGGACACCAGAGTTGAAGAGAAAGAGAGGGAAAAAATGGATTAGTATCAAGATCTGAAAATAGAAATAAGAAGGATATGGGATATGCCAGTGGAAATCGTACCCATAATCATAGGAGCACTAGGACGATCCCAAGATCCTTGAAAAGGAATCTAGAAAAACTAGAGGCTGAAGTAGCTCCAGGACTCATGCAGAAGAGTGTGATCCTAGAAACGGCACACATAGTAAGAAAAGTGATGGACTCCTAATGGAGGCAGGATGCAACCCGGCAACCCCACACTATAAATACCACCCAGTCGAATTGGAGGACTGTGATAGAGCAAAAAAAAAAAAAAAAAAAAAAAAAAATTAATAATAATAATACCTCGGTAAAAGATAAAGTAATGCAATTCGGATTGTATATAGAGCTAACTTAATATGTTTCAAGAAATCCACTGTATCAGACGTGCTAGTCTTCGGCTGTGGCGAAAGGGGCATTACAGTTTATAAAAGAGAGTCTATGTTGCAAATAATCCTAAGAAGAAACATTGATGAACATACATACTCAAGAGCTGAAATTATTTTCACTGTGCAACATAAAGTGGCGGTTATCATTAAAACTTTTATTAAATTCCACATAGAAATCCTAATGGTCGCCAGATAATAGACGTTCTTGTACTGCCTTTGAACAATGTATAAAAAGGTGTATTTAAAACAAATATTAAATGCCATTAAAATATTGTTGCTGTGAATTTGAATTCACGCACTTTCAAATAAATATCTTTCATTCTTTTGAATACTATTTTCCTCCTATTGGAACATATTACAACACTCTTTACGCCTAATAATAGCATTACTATTATCATTTGTGTGTTCACGATATTATTCCTTTAGCCCTCTACAAAATTTACCTCACGAAAAAAATATCTGGTCACCAAATACAGTATTTTGGATTGTTTCTAATTAACATCTTAACCGTTGCGGATGGTTGGGAAAATATGACTTGAACGCTGAAAATTTTGAGTAAGTGATATTTTTAAATATGGGATGGAATTTAAGAGATTCTAAGTTTGTCACATTAGAGGGACCCAATTTCTGAATAATAATATCTTCGCACAATTCTGAAACATTTGTTGATACACTCCGTAGCATAGCCATCACTTCTCTCATTCGTCAATTTGATCAATGTGTTTAGGACTAACATTGCTAAGCTAGCTCACAAAAACATTGTTCTCAGAGTTAAATGCTTATTTTTATCCGTACTTCCAGAAAGGACTAATTAATTTCTCTTTCGCAGAATTACTGTGTACTTTTTTCATTCAAACCTTTTAGTTTTCATAACACATACGTTCAAAAATGTAAGGCCAGTTTTATTGTGGGTACAATAATATTAATTTTTCTATGATTCCATCAGCACCAACCAATGTGGTTATCCCTTAAACCAAAAGAATCGTTCGTGAGTCTTATGACACGTTAACAACTTCTTTTTATCAGTCATTACTCACAATAAATGCTCTTACTTTGGCTTTTGTATTTCGTATTTGTAATCAAAGATCGTAAAAAGGGCCGATGGAGGCGGAAACAGTAGAGCATCGTATATCTAGTGGAGTAAACGGTACACTTCAATATCTTGAAACTAGTGATTGTAACTTCCAAGCCCAACTTTTTATAAGACCATTCTGTACCTTAAAATTTCAAATTAAGGAGGCACACATGTGCCTCCTCAATCTGAAATTTATAACAATAAAAATAAATTCATGTTCACCAAAATCATCCGAGTCATAAATGAAATTGTATCGATTATTCTACAAGTAATGATACCAAACAAGGCGTGAAATTCAATAGAAGAATGTCAAAACTTAAACAAATATATAAGATTAATATGAATATCTATTTACAGAAACCCGAGGAGAAATAATCTAATAAATCCTCATTTCCATTTAATGAAAAGAGTTTCAGTTACTTCTTCCTAAAACATAAACACACTAGCAACAGGTTAACGTCATTATAATATTCAAAGGCACCGTCAAAAAGTAAACACTCAGGAATATTAAAGGGGAACTAAAATGAGTCTGGAAATATCGCGAACAATTTGGGCCGAGCGATACTTCGGCTTTTATTCCAATTAAACTGTGAATAGCAGCTTGCTTCAGAAAGAGTGGCCGCCGCCAGATGAAATCCATTTATATCTATCATTTCCTAACATATTTATGCAATTGCTTCATACTTCACAATAGCTTGTTCTCTCTCTCTCTCTCTCCTCTCTCTCTCTCTCTCTCTCTCTCTCTCACTAAAGCCCCTTAGATCTAATTCTCGAAGAAGATCGTTACCGGAATTCCCACTTCTGCAATTAACCAGATTTGCTTATCGGCTCCAGCGCTTGTTCCTGTTAACTTGCTTATGCAGATGAGATGTCGCATTAATCTATTATGAATCAGCACTGCAGAGATTATTATAGAATATGCTAATTAAGCGACCGGCATGTTTAAAGCTGATTCTCGTCCTCTTACCCCTCTATACTCCCTCCCTCCCTCCCTCCCTCTCCCACGTTCGCCTCCCATTCCTACTCCTCTATTTCCTATCCTTACTCCCCTCTCTCTTCCTATCTTCATTATCCATAACCCCTACTTCCCCCTCACTCTCTCTCTCTCTCTCTCAGGATTCCTCGGTGTATCTGAATCACCCCTGTCCAAGATGCAATCTTGCATCTTCTTTTCAAAATATAAGGATAATGTCCTTTCTGAAATTAAAAGGCGCCCCGTCCTTAGATAAGAGGAAATTGGAGAGAGAGAGAGAGAGAGAGAGAGAGAGAGAGAGAGAGAGAGATAGTATAAATACATATACATACATAGAGAGAGAGAGAGAGAGAGAGAGAGAGATAGAGAGAGAGAGAGAGATAGTAATAAATACGTATACATACATACATAGAGAGAGAGAGAGAGAGAGAGAGAGAGATAGTAATAAATATACATACATACATAGAGAGAGAGAGAGAGAGAGAGAGAGAGAGTAATAAATATATATACAGAGAGAGAGAGAGAGAGAGAGAGAGAGAGAGAGTAATAAATACGTATACATACATAGAGAGAGAGAGAGAGAGAGAGAGAGAGAGAGTATAAATATATATACATAGAGAGAGAGAGAGAGAGAGAGAGAGAGAGAGAGAGAGAGAGAGAGAATGAGCATTATGAAGACACGGGCTTGAGTCGGAATACAGATTCACCCACCCGAGGGGAAAGACGGCGATGCGAAGAGGAATCTTCCGATACATCCCATTAACTTTAATAGTGGCAGCGAATTCAACTCTCCAATATAAGCGTCGTCAATTCTTTCGCCAGAATTTATAGCGAACAAAGAATGGGTACAATTTCTCGTAAAACAAAATATACCTGATCTTTAATGAACGCTTATTTGCTTTACGGGAAAACCGAAATATAAATGTCTGTCTGCTATATTCGCTGAATATTGGTAAAAATGAAAATTTATGAAAAGGGCTACTCATAGTCGTTCTCCAGCTGGCAAATCTACAGACTAAATTACCACAGTTCCTTATTGGACGAGTAGGTTGTGTACTCGCCTATCAATCTGGTAACCCGAGTTCGCTCGCCGCCGCCGCCAATGCGGAACCAGAGGAATTTATTTATGGTGATTAGAAATTCATTTCTCGATATAATGTGGTTCGGATCCCACTATAAGGTGTATGTCCCATTGATACGTAACCAACTGGTTCCTACCCACGTAAATAAAAACTTCATCCCTCAGGCCAGCCCTAGGAGAGCAGTTACTCAACTCAGTGGTCTGGTTAAACTGAGATATACTTAACTTGACCTGGAAATATGCACAGCTTCTCTTGAAAAATTACATTCCACGAACAATAGCAGAGAGAGTTAAATAGTCGTGAAATTTCTGTTTAAATAACACTTAAACAGCTACATCATCAATTATTTTCCAAATGATAGAAATATTATGTAACTGACACAAAATATCTGTATTTATTACTCAAAAAATAATTCTTGAACACACCCACCCAATTTCACCAAAACAAAGTCATGTAAAATACTATATCTAAAATCAATTCACATTTACGAGGAAATGTGACACAACTTGGTTTAATTACGTAACAACTGGATTTAAACTCAAGTGTACGTAAATTACACCAACAAAACTAAAAAATTAAATGGGTTCATCAATCGGTATCAAATTTACATCGAATAACCGTAAGGGCTAAACTTATGACTACTCTAATTTATCTCACAGCCTGTATAAGGGACAGCTCTTAGGATTCTAAGAATGTAAGATACTAGACAATACGCAATGCTCATGTAAGTACTGAAATAAATAAATAAATTCATCGCTCAAGATTGAAAACCACTTCAACACTCCTCTCTCAAAGAAAGAAAAAAGGTTGAGAGTATTTAAAAAAAATAGATAATAGTTTATTTGTGAAAATGAGAGCAAAATACAAAAAAAAAAAAATAAATAAATAAAAATCCGACAGTAATCAAACCGGCTTGGAAGGCACGAAAGCGTACTTACACGTGCATATTAGCAAAAGAGAGTTCCACAGACAGACATGTTAATAATCACAGTCACATTCCTCTCTGAAGAGCAAAAAGGTGCTACATCATCAGCCACTTCAAAGAAGGATCAGCAACAGTAAATAAAAAACCATTCACTTCTGTATTGCAAGAAGTCTTGTTTCCTTGATGCTTAGGTTTTTCCGTCCCATCACAACTCCATTTTCAAAAACAACCATTTCCCTTTCTCTGCATAAGACCAAAAAGGAAAATAACTGGGAACCATCCTTCACATTCCTGTGGTGAGCTCAGGCTGTCTATGAGAGAGCTGAGGGTGTAAGGAAATCTTGCTCTCCGGCGGTGGTGACCATAAGTGGTGGTCTACCCTCAAGTCAACACTCTGCAGTTGATTCAAGAATGCCTTCCTTTGTAAGTGCTGATGGAACTAATGTATATTGCCCTAAACCAAAGCATAACTTTTGGCTCAAGTCTTTGTGAGTAGTGTCGTGAGTCCTTGGTATTACCCGTTATGCTTTCCAGAGTCTAAGTAGTGTTCAATGTCCTTCAGGTCTAGTGAAGTCAAAAATTTGCTTCTAGGCCTTGACAGTTATGACAGCACAGACCCTAATGGGATCTTTCCCAACTGTTCTAAAATGACTGCTTATTATATTGTTCCTAAGATTATTAATATTTTCATAAAGTTTGACCAACTGAGTGTAGGCCGATTTACGTTACTCCTATTTTACATTTGGTTTTTGAGAAACTGCTCTCGAAGCGTCTTTGTCAGTCTATTGAAAATAATTACCTGCTACCAGTTCTTCATTTTGGGCTTTGTAAAGACCTTGGTACTTGCAATCCACTCTTGTCATTATCTACTACCTTGCAAAGAGCACTTGATTAGGATTCAGAGGCATGCACTGTCAGGCCAGATTTTGGTGCCGCCTTTGACTGTGTGAATCATCAAGCACTTATCTGTAAGGTAAGGTTAATGGGAATTGGTGGATATTTTATTATTGAATTATATAGTTTTTAATAAGATGTGGTAGGTCTGGACAACAAACTGATTACATTCGCTGATAATGCTACTCTTCCAGCTGTTGTTCCTTCTCTGCACCTTGAACAGAATCCTTGAACAGAGAACTGGCACATATTCATGAGTGGAGTAGGTTTTGGGTCATGAAGCTTAAAACTTCTAAAACTCAAAGTATGACAGTTAATTGACCCACAATGCTTTTTGCCTTTGCATCTTGATTTACATTTAAATTGCACAGTTTTTAAAGTCAGTGACTTTTCAGATATACGGTATAGATTTTGATAAGAAATTGACTCCCGAGAAGCATATACATGCAGAAACGTTTTGGAATTTTTCAGGATGAAGCTATTATATCTGAGTGTTAACTTTTTGTCTTCCTTGTTTGAAGCTTCTTCAGTGTGATATCTTCGAATGCTGACTCTCATCTCGAACTCTTTGATAAAGTTATGCCATCAGGCAAGTTTGTCTTGCCAACTATAATGCTGACTTGAAGCCAAGGCGTAAAGTGAGGTCATTATGTGTCACATAAAATGTACTTCAGTGACAAACATTTTCTGGAATCTTCTTTACCTGATCTAGTTGTTTTTCCTATCAGCACTGTTTGCCCCTGCTGCGGCAAACAGTGTAGTTTGCTAGCATTAGGTTTAGCACTATTCAGTCTGCTAGGAATTCTATCTATTGATCTCCAAATATTAAAGAGAGAGCAAATTCATTCCAATTCTCTGCTGATGACTCTTCAATATAAGGTGCATCAGCTTTTCTTTCTATACCCTTATGTGAATGTATTTATCACCTTTCCATACAACTGATCTCTCTCTGTAGGCTTATTTGGAGTTCTCTTGGTTTTATTATGTTCGTCCATATATATACGTTTATATATATATATATATATATATATATATATATATATATATATATATACATATATATATACTATATATATACTATACTATACATATATATATATATATATATATATATATATATATATATATATATATATATATATATATATATAATCACACACACACAACACCACAATGCTCAAATAACTAATAATTTAATTATTTTAATTGAAAATTCATAAGCAGTAGCCACTCTTGTCACCTTCCACTACCTCTATGATTCGCTCTCGCTATGACTCACGGCCGGCTGTTTCTTCCCGATAGACTGCTGTTGCTATTGCTTCCATAGGACCTACCCGAATGGCAGAGGATTAAGCAGCTGCCATCTTGGCAACATGGAACTAGACTGATCCAGGAACTGAGAAGGGAAAGAACCCGGATGCACCCCTGGCTTCTACCTGTCCAAGGTAATAAAAGGGACTGTAACGGAAGGAACCATTAGAGATAATAGTCGACTGCTAGCCGAATGTAGGTGCGACATCGTGCCGCATCTACATGCGACATACTGTGAAAGGCCCCTTAAGTAGACGACCGCCGGCCATCTTAGGGATCACTCGTCTCACCTGGCAGCAACCTTCCCCCTTTGACTTCCATTGTATGCCCTCCATCACAGCCGCCTTTGAAAAAGGACGAATCCAGTATAAGGTAATGTGTGAAGCAATGATTCAAGGCAGTCAATCAGTTCTATTTTTACTACTGTTATTTCCATTTCATTGCAACTAAGCTACTCATGGTCCTTAGTTCGCCCATAGTGCTCTGTGAATAACTAAGCATCCCTGTCGTGAATATTATTGCTATTGTTACAAGGAAGCAAGTTAGCCTTTTCTGTAAATACATTATTCTACACCCTTGTGATTTCTCAATAACGTAACCCAAGCAGAAGGGATTGTGTTTAGTCTTTTGTCCAAGCAAACTCCGACCATGTATTTGTAGCTAGTGTATTTATGTCGCATTTCAAATTTACTTGCAGATGATCTATCACATGCCTTGTTGTGGGAGGTGGACTCTTGTGATGTGTGTCTCAGAGATTCATCAAACCTCCGCTGTTCTTTTTCATTAAGACCAAACAATTCCGGCCTTCCAAGTTCTGCAGTAGCTCTCATCTTACTTACGAACCAGAGTGTTCATTAACACCGCTCAGATGTAATCCAGAGTAACTCTGGTAAGGTAGTAAAATATATGTAATTAAGCTAAAGCTCTTGAGTTTACCTAAATTCCTTCATTCTGAACTCGGTCCTTAGCCGTTATTTTTCATTTTTTCATTTACGTTATGGTTCCTATAGGTAATTTAACCTTTAAATAATCGCATCTCAGATCCGTTGCAATTGCAGAGGAACCAGCAACGAAATAATATACATATATTATATATAAATTTTTTGACCTCTCAGCATATGACGATCTGGGTCAAAAAACAGGAATTTTCTTTTTTTAAATCTTCAGCTGAAAACCCTCATGGAGAAAATCAACAGACTATAAACTCAAGAGGGCTCCAAATGAAAATCAGCCAGAGAGAGAGAGAGAGAGAGAGAGAGAGAGAGAGAGAGAGAGAGAGAGAGAGAGACCAGTTATAGGAAAGGGTGATAATTAAATAAATACATTTGAGGGAATACTAAAATAAAACTGATACACCTGATATTGCAGAGACGACAGCAGAGAGCTGGAATGAATTTATTCATAAATATACGTATACAAACATACAAACATATATACATGTATATATATATATATATATATTATATATATATATATATATATATATATATATATGTGTGTGGTCGTGTGCGTGTGTGTGTGTGTGTGTGTGTATAAATATATATATATATATATATATATATATATATATATATATATATATATATATATATATGTATATTTATCGTCATTTTATCCTTCAAAAGTCCTTTCTTGGATGTAAGCCTTCCCCAGGTTCCTCCACAGATTTCTTTCCTCCGCTGTTCTGTGCCACTGTCGTTGATGCTGGTCTAAATCATCTCGCCAGCGGGTTTTCTGTCTTCCTCGGTTTTTTGTGTATCCTCGTGGCGTCCAGAAGGTTGTTCGTGATGTCCATCTGTTGTCGGTCATCTTGGCAATGTGCCCCGCCCAGTTCCTCTTGAGCTTACAGATGGTTTTAAGGATATCCTTTACTTTAGTTTTCTGACGTATCCATTTAGCTGATTTCTATCCTTCCAAGTTAGATCTTGAATAATTTTCTCATATAGATAGCAATATTATAGCTATTTGTATTCGTATTAACTTTTTAAGGGGAAATCTTCTTCTAAAATTAATCACGAAAATTTGGAACGTGATTAAAATATAAATAAAGGTAAAAGCTACAAAGTAAAGTGAAACGATGGAGTGCTGCGAGATCTTTCGACTAAAAGTCCTTTACTTAGCAGACTGCTAAGTAAGGGACGTTGAGTCGAAAGATCTAGTTGTGATTCCTTGTTTCACTTTCCTTCGCGTTTTTCACCTATACGTATATATATATATATATATATATATATATATATATATATATATACATATATATAATTCTAAATTAATATCTCCTGTATTGGTCAAACTCTCCACTTCATTAATTTGCACATTCAACTTAACTTCAGTTCGTTTCCTTCTACTTCTCCCACCACTACAATCACATACAACCATAACAAAACAGCTCATCTCATCCATGACCTAAGATCAATCTGATATCTTTTGAAATATACATTCTGATCTCTGGCAGTCATCTCAAAGTAGGTTCATAATGCATGACCTTTCCCTTGTTTTAATCTACACTATACATTACCTATCAATGTCCTCTTATCTTTCTTTTAAACTGGAATCCTATTCTGTGACTTTTCATGTAGAGGGAGTAATGTTGCATACCTACAATTCCTAGTCACCTCCACCACCTTGAACTATGAACAGAAGATCGCCTCTTCCACCCGGCCATCCCACATCTCGATTTTACCTTCATACAGGCATAGCAAAAGAACAAGGAAGACCAATGAGCACGCCCTTTGCATACTGTATAAGAACTTCTTGAAGTTATGTCTACACGCAACCACGCACAAAAACATAAGCCACCTAAATGTTATGGTGCTGTAATATGTATGTATGTATGTATGTATGTAAATATATATATATATATATATATATATATATATATATATATATATATATATATATATATATATATATATATATATATATATATATATATATATATATAATATATGTATGTGTATATATGTGTAATATACTATATACATATATATATATATATATATATATATATATATATATATATATATATATATATATATATATATATATATATATATGGACACTCACTTTGTCATTTTGGTACTGTACGGAAAGATAATGAAAATACAGTACACAAGCCTCCTGTCAAAGTTCAAATGGTACATTCAACAATGAGCAGGAGTAAGAATCCACTGCGATTATAAAGTTATTTAAAGTTATTGTTCTATCATGACAAAATGATAAGTTCGAAGGGGGAAATCATTCATAATACAGCATGCACAAAGCGAACACTATACATGAATGTGACTGCATGTTGTGTGTGTGGGTATGTGTTCCCTCTAGAGAGAGAAGGCGAAAGTAACACGACCTCTCTCATCTGCATCCCTTGAAAAGGGAAACGGGTCCTACGTGAGTAAGACGCAGAGCGAGACCAGTGCCATGAATACAATATGGCTTCCCTAACAAGTAAATTAAAGACTTTTGTCCCACATGGTTAAAGAAGGAAGGAGGTGATGCAGGAGGTGCCGTGGCCTAGCCTACTCGATTAAGTGTAGATCCAAAGAGCTCTAGAGGGAAATTAGGCCTAAATTGCCCGGCAGAGAGCCTCTCTCTCGTGAGACTCTCGCATGTCGAGGGACCTGAAAGAGGAGGAGGAGGAGGAGGAGGAGGCGGCGGAAGAGGAGATGAAAGAGGGATGAAGAAAAAAAGAGAAAGAGAGCATATTTCTATTTCTACAAGTAAAATTGAGTGTGAGAAAGAAGGAAGAAGTGGTGTCACACTAACAAAAGCATTTTCCTGTGGTGCCATCTGGAATGGAATAAAACAATACACACAAACACAAAACACGGTTTGTAAGAAGATGGAGATATATTCAATAAGTGTCTCAGTACTTCCAGCACACCGGCACGTCCAGTAGTGGGGTTAGGTAGTAAATTTCCTCTATGGGATACCATAATAGGATTTTCCCCTTGTTCTAATGCATACTGAAGAGGTGCACAAAGGATGACAACACCATTTATCTGACCAACATTACTGTGTTTCATCATTTTAAGAATTTTTCTTTCTTTACCTAATATCCAAATTGGTTCATGTGTTAATACGGTAAAATACTTCAGCACTATTTTCTGTAAATAATGCTGTATCGAAGAACTTTCTAGCCGGACAATTACCCACGAAATTACATTTCAAGTATCATTTGCAACAGAAGCCCAATTTTGAAGAAAACTGAGATCACAGAAGGATTATTGGACTATCAAAAAGTCGTTTACAG
>NC_061090.1:43040145-43050145 GCF_015104395.2 Macrobrachium nipponense
ATAAATGACATTTAAACCCGTTTTCTTGTTCATATTTGAAATGGGAGCTGACATGGCTCTCTCTCTCTCTCTCTCTCTCTCTCTCTCTCTCTCTCTCTCTCTAGTTACTCTTAATGCATTATTAGTACATGTCACAACCCCAATCTTGCCCCATAGAAAAAGGAACTATGTCTTATGTTGCACTGTCACTCACCAATAATGTTTCTCTGAAATTACGCTGAACTTCTGATTACTATTCAACTACGTTCTGGGTAAGATAATGGAAGACGTACATTTCAATTTAAATCTTATTATTACAGAAGAACTTAAAGCAGCCCACCCGAAACCCCCACACATATGTATATATATATATATTATATATATATATATATATATATATATATATATATATACGACAAAGATAAAAGTCTATTGCCTCTCATACATACATATACCTGTCGTTTTCAGAATTACATATTAGAGCTGGAATCGACCCATCCTCACCATCATAGTTAAGTCTTTTATTGCTTTTAGGTTGAGATACAAATGTAGAATCTACTGATTACTTTTACCAGATATATAGTAAATGTAATAGCCACAATGCCCTCTCAAATTCTCGAATTCTTTTAACTTTTTTTGGATATAATTGTCACTGCAAAGCCTAAGATCCGACTGCAAGAAATATAAAGAAAATATGATGTCCGGTAGCGGGAAATGAACCCAGGTGTCATAATCACAAGGAAGTCATGTAGCCGACCCGACGAAGAGTTTTTCCCACCCTAGCAGATACTGGCACCCTCTTCAAGCAAAGTTTATTTGTAACGACAGTCTGTTAGTGAACACGATTCCAGTATGGGTGTGAACTGATTCCAGCAATTGTCAGCCAATCCCTGTTCCAAGAAGCCTTACTACCCCAGTATTAGCTCACATGGACGATAGGAGTGTTTTCAGGGAAATGTATCTGAACTGAGAATAGGTTGACTCAGGAGCACTCATGGAAGGCGCCAGTGAAGTGATAAATCAGTGGTACCATATATATATATATATATATATATATATATATATATATATATATATATATATATATATAGATTAATATATGATATAGATATATATATAGTATATATATATATATATATATATATATATATAGATATATATATATAGATATATATATATCTATATATATATATTATATATATATATTGTTGCATGCATCACTTCATTAAATTTCCTCCAAACAAAAGAATGTGAAAAGTAAAAGAAAGCGAAAAAATGTGGGCTGTTTTTTAGTACAGAAAATTTAGGTATTTTGCCTGGAGCTGTTTTTACCTTCAGTAAGGTATAGCTCGAAGAGTGCCAGGGAAAATGAGGACAATATGTCTCATACACACTCCCCAGACAACTCACCTTCAACCCCTTAATGCCATCATAAATCAGCTTATGTCAAAATAATTCCTGCTTCACTTCATTTGCCTTAATGTCTCCTTTGTGCCCTCAAAATTTCATTTCAAGACACTGTGAATACAATAGCACAACATCCAGACACTCCAAAGTATTCCCAGAGGATTCTTGGATTAATGGCTGCAAAAACCTTGGCATTCCCTTTGAGAACACCTGTATCGCCATTAAGAAATCCTTCAATCCCCAGTGATGTCCATCTCAAAAGCCTATTGTTGAATTACCTATCTAATTCCGTATAATCACCTTAACCCTTAAGAGCCGGGCTAAAAAGAATATATGCAGCACCCCAGGCCAGGGAAACTTGGAGGTTGGCCAATTTGTAATGGTTTACAAGTGATCAATATACGATAGAGCTATATAACCTACACAACTGTGTAGACCTCCTTAAACCTAACATTTTGAACCCCAACATCACTAGTCGCAAACCAAATTTTACTTATATGATGAATTTATTTAACAACCTCCAGCTGTCATTGACCCTACATGGCCCCCAAACTAGCTGGCCACCTGCATATGCCCACAAGCATTCAGTCACAACACTCATTGGAAAAGGAACGAGCCTTAATTTAACACTTGTCCTCCAGCTATTGTGTCAATTTCCCTATGGGTGTGATACCTTCATTAAAACCTCCATTCTAGCAGCCGACCCCTCTCGGCCCTGTTATGGAACATTGAACTTTGACCTGACCCTAACTCTTTCCCTCCTAGTAACTCTACCACCCACTCTCAACCTCTCTCTCCTCAGTGACGCCACTTCCATCGCTGTTCCTTTAGAGACACTCATTTCTGTTAAAATATTGTTCTCTTCCAGCATTCTCTGCAGGATTTGAAGGGTCCTCCTTTGACGAAGAAATAATGGAAAACATCCAAGATGGTGGCTGCAGACGGGGATATAAGGGCCCAGGATCACCCTTATAAACCAGTATGGTAGGACACTGTACAGGAGGAAGGAGTTCAGAAGAAAGCTGTACAGGAGGAAGGAGTAAACTAGGAAGAAGGCATGATAAACTAACACCCGTAGCTATCACCTGGACTCAGCTGTCCACCTTTGAGTGAGAGAGACTTAGAAGCCTACAAGTCCCTATCTAATGGACTCATACTCTAGACGAATCCAAATTTACCACCATAGCCAAAACCTCCTACCATCAGCCTTGTGTGATCAGCCAATCCAGTCGCACCCTGTATAAGTAAGTTTATTGCCGACATGTCACATCTCTTGACGTATCTTCAAGGGTGAAGAAATCATTACTTTAAATACATAAAAACAAAGTCACTAATATACCACAAACGGTATTTTTAAAACCTTAAAATAAAAGCTTTATTAAAAAAAATACCATAAAAACACACAGAAGACTAAAAGAAACGCCTACCGAGGTAAGAGCCAAAAATGTCTAAAAGAGAAAGGGAGAAAATAAATATATGAAATGATGACAATGAACGTGGAAAGTAAACAAACGGGTAATTAGGCTACGAACAGCTGGGTGGACGAGGATTGGGTACTTAGAAAAGGTGCATCTGTTTTGATTAAAATAGACTCCAACACCAACAGCTCCTTGTCCATATAGACAGGTCGAACAATTTTAAAATCAACTATGTGTCCAAGCGGGAACCACAAATTTGTGAATGGTTACGAATGTTAGATATTTCAGGATTGGACAATCTGCAACCCATCCTGAAGCTGACTTCTTGATGAGTGCAGAAATGAACCTTGAGCAGCCTCCTAGTGCATCCAACGTAGGTTCCCAGACTACATCTGGGACAGGTATATTTATTTATAGACAATAATGTTGGAAGTGTAATTTTAATTTCAAGTTAAACGTTCTCTCTACCCTCCTTCACAGGGCTTATATCTTAACCTCTAGCTGGGCAACCTTTCACAATGAAGTAGAGTTCTTGGCAATTTTTCTCTGTATCAATTGTTTCCCATCCTGATATTTCTATGCAGTACTTAGCAATCTCCTAACCTTAAAAATGAAACCACCTGTTACCAGATATACTGTTCGAAAGTTATGTTTGTACGCTAAGTTCCCATTCTTACATGATAATATTTTCAAAAAGAAATGTACGAATTTTCTAATCAATAACGAATTGCACGCCTTGAATCTGAAGCTAATACCACCTAATCTCTAGAAATACGCTCTTTTTTCAGTTAAGGACAGACTGAACCAGTCCTTGACTTCCAACATTATTTATAAAAAAGAAAAAAAATGATACCTATATGCACAAGGAGAGTGCTCAGTGTTCGTTTCTGCGCTCATCAAGTAGTCAGCTTTAGGACGGGTTGCAGATTGTCCAATCCTGAAATATCTAACATTCGTAACCATTCACAAAATTGCCGTTCCCGCTTGGGCATGAATGATTTTAAAATTATTGGATCTTCACATATGGACAAGGAGTTCGTTGTCATTATCTTCATAATTTTTTATGTTTATTTTCTCCCCTTCTCTTTTAGTCACTTTTTAGCTCTTGGTTCGGTAGGTGTTTCTTTTAGTCTTCCATGTGATTATATGGTAATTTTTTTTTTATAATATATTGCTTTAATTTTGAGATTTTTAAGAAAATGGGTTGTGGTATATTAGTGACTTTGTTTTTATGTATTTAAAGTAAATGATTGATGTTTCCAGCCTTGAAGATACATGAAGAGAAGTGAAATGTCGGCAATAAACTTGTACATGTATATAATATATATATATATATATATATATATATATATATATAATATATATATATATATATGTGTGTGTGTGTGTGTGTGTATATATATATATACACACACACACACACACACACATATATATATATATATATATATATATATATATATATATATATATATATATATATATATATATATATAGTGTGAACATCTTTTACGTATTAGACAAACTGAGTATATACGAAAGAGACAGGACTCTCCTGAACCACAGTTATTCTTGCCCCGGCCAAGTTCAAAACTCAACAGTCAGGGGCTTCAAAGAGCTATATGACATGCGCTATTGAAAATAAAACTATCATTATTATCCGGATCATAATATTCACAATGGCATTTGACCAAGCAACCGAAAGTTCCCATCTATATACTGACTAAGGTTTTTATACAGGTCCACAAAGAAAGGATTTGGATTAATTATTATTATTATTATTATTATTATTATTATTATTATTATTATTATTATCATATGTATTTTTGTCTATCACCGTCCTCCAATTCGACTGGGTGGTATTTATAGTGTGGGGTTCCGGGTTGCATCCTGACTACTTAGGAGTCCATCACTTTTCTTACTATGTGCGCCTCTAGTTTTTCCAGTTTCCTTTTCAGGGATCTTATTATTATTATTATTATTATTATGACAAATTTATGTTATTATCGTTGTTACCCATTTCGCTCCAACTATTAGAAGAATCTTTAAGCGTAATCGTTCTACAATTGCTGTTAGTGAACTCTTTATATTCCTTCACCGCCACACTATGGTACAATTATTCTTCGGACGATAGATGTCAACAATAATTACGGAATACAAAGAGTAAAGTGCATTCACTTATATTTTACCGTACAAAGATTTTTTTAATCAGTTGACATTGGTAATAAAACTGATAAGTAACTACACAGACAACGATCAAAATATTCCATCACCTTTTCGCATGACCATCATCGTCAATAACGCTACGTAGATAATAGTTTCTTCTTTAGAACTTGCTCTTAATTATGATTAATACAGCAGGACCCAAATCCCGAGGCATAAATGGCAATGTAAACAAAGATATGTTATCGTGGAAGCCGCGGATAAAAAGGTTCTGGAACGGGTCATTTCCTCAATGGCAAACACTATGTATGAAAAGCCAAATTCTGATTGGTTGGAGCCCAACATAAAACCAATCAACTTGGTCTCGTTCTCAATCTGAAGCACTTAACATTTACGAAGAGAGGCTAATGATACAAAAGAGATTCTCATAATCAATTTAATGGCCTGTAATTGTTTATTGAAATCTCTGACCAAAGCGATGAACACGAAAATTACTCGAAGTCTTTTTATTGCACGCTGAACCAGTAGCTAGTGAACTCGTAAACCTGGAAATTATACCTGTGCCGTCTTACATAAAAATAATAAGGGGTACAATTAAATTTTTTCCGTCTGGAGTTTGATTTAGCAGCTTAAAGCACGAAATCAGCAAGATAGTCTTAATTATCTTCCTTCCATTAGTGTGATGAATTAAATCAAAATTTCCTGACCCACGCAAAGCAAAGGTTCATTTTTTAATGCTTTTAATTAAAACGCTGCATAACAAAAACGGTATTTTGGAGGAGAGTGAAATTCACAAATTTCTTCCTCCCTCAACTGATTTTATGTATATACATTCATACATACATACATACATAAATACCATAAATACATGTATATAATAATAATAATATATATATATATATATATATATATATATATATATATATATATATATATATATATATATATTCACGGCCATCAACAAATCTATCGCTTTAATGCTGCAAGTTGGTTCTCACGGAATGAGACGGCATAATATTAAATACTTAATCTCCATTTGTGATGAACATAAACTAAAATTTCCTGAAGCACTCGTGTGTTTTATTTTCCATTGTTTAAAACAGTGTTTTGTCACAGCTCATATGGCAGGATATACGGATGATTGTAGACTCCCAGTCTCTCTCTCTCCCTCCCCCACCCCCGCCTATCTCTCTCTCTCTCTCTCTCTAACTTTTAAATCCTACTAGTTATTTTCCTATCGCATCTTCGAAGGCGACGCATGACCTGCTGTTCCTGTGGTGGTGTTCGGCCCGATCTTTTCCAGGAGAATGAGGGTGGGCGAGCGAACGGCGTTGTGAAGGAGGAGGAGGAGGAGGCCAAGTAAGTACAACACAATTGACGAGCATTCTTCGCAAACTTTTTTCATTTAACTCAACTTGGGTCCCTGACTTGAACATATTACACGCAACTCCCAAGAAACCCCTCAATTGAAGTCCCTCTATATATGATCTCCGTAAATACTCCGGGGCAAAAAGGAACGAGGCGAACTGAATATACCACAAGGAAGTATAAAATAGGAATATTAGAATATAATGTCAAATGATAGAATTAAAACAATAATAATACGGTGATCATAAACTTTACTCCAAATACCATTGACAGTAACCACTGGAGATGAACGCTTGTTCTTACCTTATGAGAAACTGCTCACGAAAATAATCTAATAAATATAATCATAGAAAAATTATCAAACTCTTTTGCCCTATGTGCTTGTCGGAAATATTATTGTCATATATATATATATATATAGTATATATATATATATATAATATATTATATATAGTATATATATATATATTATTATTCGTAGTTATAATATATATAAATATATATATTATATATATATATATATATATAATATATATATATGATATATAGATTATATATAGTATATAATATATATATATATATATATATATATATATATATATATATATATATATATATTCTGTTATTGTTATCTTTAACACTGAACATCCACAAGGTTTACTGAACATTAAGTTCTGGGTCATTCGTCGTTTTATCGAGTTAGCTTTAAGAGCACCTTCTTATTCTTATTCACCACCCGAATACTTGGTGAAAATTAGCGGGTAAGATATTATACGTTAGACCAAAATTATTGCCGCGCGTCCAAAGAAACAAAAATACAATATATTATTATCATAGTTCAGATTATTAGTATTTAATTTTGCTATTTTTTAGCTGTTTCAGATGGTGCTGTACCTTTTCAACTTCACCCTCCTTTCCTTCAATTCTTAAAATTACCACAAATATATATTTCTGCGTCGTGCACTTCATGCCTTTCTCCTCAGGGGAATGATCTATGTAGGCCTAAAAACTTTATCATGACTACAATCATACAGGACCCTTGGGGAAGCACTATCCAGTTCTCGGCAATTGGGTTATTAAGACACATTAATGTCAAAGTACTTTGATAATATTTCGTTGGTAAAATAGGTTACTATCCATGCTTGGGCAAACAATTCATCTTCTGGGATAAATCCTGTGCTATGAAAATTGATATAGATGCATTACTCTTTGGTGTCATATCCTACTACAGGTTCCATAACGTGGAGTGTAATTAGGGATTCAATACATAGGGTTATCAACGTTGAGTTTTAACTACATTTTTGAAATGATAAAAATGTTTAATATACGAGTTTGCGGGAACCTTACTTGTTCATACGTGAGATTTCCTTACGGATTTCATATCCTAACTTTTGAAACTGAATTATAAAAAACTTCAAAAATTAAATTAATCCTTTCGTTGCCTCGTTATATCATCCCACACATCGTCGAACTCTTATGAATTTCTCAGTCTTCAGCGTAAAGAATGGGTGTGAGTAGCTTGCAAGGAAACCTTAGTTGTGTAATAATGACTAGGAATTGAGGAATAAAAGAATATTTTTAATAACGTCTCCTATTTTTAATTCTGGTAATATATATTCTGTTATACTACTACTACTGTTACTAATTTAGTATGGATGTTAATTTGCGATACTACCGTTTGAAATCTCTCTCTCTCTCTCTCTCTCTCTCTCTCATCTGTTCTTCCTTTTTACTTAGTGCTTGATGTATTTCATTACAAGTTTCAGTAATATAAATAGCTTTTAGTAAAATGTGGAATCATCATATAAGTAAAAACATGAAGCAAAACAAGCTCTAGTAAGTCAGATGTCTATCAGCCCTCTTCACCCATCAACACAGCAACCCCACCCTCTCCCAGCCAGGGAAATTGCTCCCCAGCTCCAACCACCTTTCAAAACAACCCCTCCCCTGAGCGAGTTCTTCTACACAGCCTTTATACCCATCGTCCCCCACCCACCGCCCCTGCCACTTTGGAAACTTCCCCAGACCTTCCCCAAGCCCCCAAACCCTTTCTCGGTCTGTTATGAGTGTAAGCAGTGTTACCACCATTTTCCAGAGGATGATTAAATTATGTGTAAAAGAATGTAAATTTGAATTCAATGGGAAATTTTACATAAAGAATTTTGATATGGCGATGGGAAACACTATCTCCAGGTGAAGTGATTTTTGTACATGTTAGTAGGAACAATAATGGTATCAACTGGGAAGTGCACAAAAGATAGCATTTTCTAATAATACACTGGAAAGGAGTATCACTGAATCTATTTTTACAAAAGAAAAGAATATATGGCCATAATGCGAATATCAGTCAAGGCATGTATAAATTTCATCCTATAAAGAGAACATTGTGAAATGTTCAAATAATAAGAAAGACAGTAGAGTTGTATGGAAAAAGGATTAGACTACGGATCCACCACTGCCAATCGTCAAAGGGGGAGTGGTGACAAAAGTCATTGGGGCTACTTGTAAAAATCACAATAAATACTTTAGGGACAGTACCGACAAACATAAAGACCTTAAGAGATTACAAATCCACATCTGACATCCGTTGGGAGCGGAGGCAGAGTGAAAAAATTCATAAGTACTGTTGGCATAGTACTATTTACAAATATTATAATCCTTTTTCCATACATCTATACTGCCTATCATATTTGTAAATAGTACGGGGCCAACAGTAACAATGATTTTTTTCACTCGGCCATCGCCCCTAACTCATGTCAGACGTGGATTTGTTATCTCCTAAGACCTGTATGTTTGTTGGTATTGTCCCTAGAGTATTTATTGTGATTTTTACTAGTCCTAATGTTTTTGTCGCCACTCCACCTTTGACGGTTGTCATTGGTGGATCCGTAGCCTCAAACGGTTGTCCATATTCGCCAGTACTATCTCCGTAGTATATATACTGTGATTTCTAACACTGTATCAGTCCTTTGTCAATGGCTTGGAAATCAAGTCGAAACCCATAGGTAATGTGTGATATACAAATCACGTATTAAAGTGTTCATATGTATATATATATATATATATATATATTATATACATACACACACACACACACACACACACACACACATATATATATATATATATATATATATATATATATATATGAATAACTTGATCACGAAGTATATAAAACGTGATGCTATGTATAAATAAAGGTTTTTTGCCACGAAGGAAAAAATGAAAAAGCGAGATAGCCAAGTACTTTCGGTCCTGTTCGGACATTATTATTTTCTTTAAAATAAAAAAAGGCACAGCCGAGCTTTCGGGAATACACTACTTTTTCCATCATCAGGATCACTTATCTATAAAATGATATAAAAAAGAGAAACAGTAAGAAAACCACACTGAATGACTATATCTAAAAATATTCCACTTTAAAATACACACTATAAAGTAAAAAAAGGAACATAAAAACCTAAGTTAATTGCAAATCATAAAAGAGCAATGACCAGTTACAAGAGATTACGTAAAACTCAGAAATAAACTGAGAGTGAAAAAAAACTTGAATATTCAGAATAAAAATAAAAATAATGAAACTGTATTACAAAATACTGGAAAACCTTCTGTCGTAGTTAAATGACAACTGGGAGAGTTAGAAAACTGCGAATGAAAGGGGAAGA
>NC_061090.1:43055145-43065145 GCF_015104395.2 Macrobrachium nipponense
CATCGTCATGAGGATATTGAAACTGCTGAACTGAGAATGAATATGTGTAGCAAATTTCCATCACAATATAAATATAAGAATATAATATAATATATATATAATATATATATATATATATAAATTTAATTAACATATATAACATAATATATAATAGATATATATATATATATATATATATATAAATATACATATATATATATATATATATATATATATATATATATATTATACATATATATATATATTTATATATATATATATATATATATATATATATATATATATAGATAATATATATATATATATATCAGTCATATCACATTATCGTGATTCATATACAAATATTGAACTACAAATGTCCTTTAATATCTAATTCTCTCTACCTCGGAATTGATATATTTTCATATATGTTTAACCGAGGGGGAATTTTGAATTTATTAAGCGATAATAGGATGGGCGATCGCCAGGCTCGAACCAGCGAACTCTCAATCCCAGGACTGGCAGTGATATATATATATATATATATATATATATATATATATATATATATATATATATATATATATATATGTGTGTGTGTGTGTGTGTGTATAAAAATATGTATATATATATATATATATATATATATATATATATATATATATATATATATTTGCCAATGGAGATCCTCTCATCAATTAAAATTCTCCTTACATATTATGACTTTGATATTAAATGATGTTTGTGGATATATACCTATGAGTATAAAAATGTTACCTGTGTATGTGACAAAAATTTAGAATTATCCAGGTGGTACGAATTTTAAAACAGCTGTCAATGCGCACTACAAATGAAAAATAAATATTGAAATGTTTAGATTCATTCTTCACTTGACACAGGAATCAGAGGGAAAGGAAATGTACAGTTCTCTGTCCAGAGGCCTTTCAACTTCTCTCAGATACGATCTTTTGAATGTCTAGGTTCTTTTTATTTATCATTAACAATAGATTGTGAAGATAAGGAACACTGCTATATTACATTACTGAAACTTACTCATATACTGAATACCTTGATAGCGTTACCACCATAGAAAAATTCCGGAAAAGACATTCTTGCTTGTAACAAGAGGAGAAACTTATGATTCGTTGCTTAAAATCTCTACAGTAGCTTTCAAACTATATACCAAAATTATTTAGTGTAACAGACTTTCATTATTCATGGCAAAACAATTATTTATTGTTTCAGAAAAAAATAAATCCTCATAAGTCATTCATGACGTCATGACTACAAAACACTTCCATGTCTGCACAAAATCATTCAATGTCATTTTTATTTTTTTTCAAATGAAGCTATTGCATTTTGTTATACACATCCATCTCACCTTTCCGTTTGTGAACGATGCTGAAAATCTTAGAGCGACTGAACTTTTCCCTTTTTGCTGGAACATTAATCGAGTTGTTATCGACTGAATTATGCTCGACATAATTTTGAAATTCATTCCATTAAACAATATGTTTTTATTAGTAGATAAGTTGATTGTACTCTGCATAGATCAAAATCAAGGTTTTTATCATTTTTTTTTATTAGAGAAGAGTTCAATTTTGAAATACAGCGGAAGTATCCGGACATCTTCAGTAATCGGAGGAACCGCCAGAACAAAGAGGCCTTAATAACCAAGGAACGTGAGAGTTCAAGCATGAAGGAGGTGAGTGGCACAATGTGTGTGGAGGTCGTCGATAAGTTACCGATGAACCTTATATATCTAATACAATTTTTTCTTTTATTTCTTCAAATGATCATTGATCTCATCGCATGAAAATTTCTTTGACCTCGCGGCACGATTTTTGCCTCACTCCAGTAAATATATATATGCACGTATATTCAGCAACAAACAGTCATAAACCTATTAACTACAGCTAAAGACGGACATTTGCTGACAACTCAAAGAAATAAAAATGAATTTTGTATACAGGTACAGAATATTTGGTTCCCCAGGAGGTGACAAAAAATCTTCTTAACTTGAGGGCGACGGTATTGCACCTTGTTGATAAAAACTATCACCTATTTAACTTCATAAACACTGGTACCTTGCACTGAAGAACAAACAGAGTTCTTTACAGCTTAGAGGAAGTCATTTTGCGGCTTGAATGAAATGGCTATTCGTGAAAAACTGGTGCGAAGTGAGGACAAACATGTATACAAAAACAGGGTTGTGAAATAGAAAGAAACATTAGTCCTTGAAGAAGATAATTTAGACCAGGGCTCTTGCAAAGTGGATGGCCGAAGACTGGGGACTCCAATTACCCCGGAGTTGACAACAAAATAACAGCCTCGCACTGCGTCCCTTGGAATGAAAGGCAAACATAGCAAGGGCGGTGAAAGGGAATATCATGGAGAATGGCTTCCTCAATACATGATTGTAATGAGTATCTATCATTCCCCCAGAGCGGCAAAAGTGAGCGTTTTATAATCGGGGAGGGGAATGTCACATGATATGTAGGTAATGCAAGTTCATTATGAAGAAATAATGTTGATGTTGAGTAAGACTTCAAGACACACACACACACACACACACACACACAAAAGTAAACAAAAGGGAGGAATGAAAAAATGGAGACAAGATCCTGCTGTATTCAGGGAATAACAAACTTTTGCTAAGGCACTTTATAAAATGTCTCACTGAAGGGTAATGAATATGTCACGGGAAAATAAATCAGTGACTCCTCTGAATTATCTAAACGGTACGAGAACGTTATAATAATAATATGTTGCATTACTAAACAGAATACTAAAATGATTTGCCGAAAGATCATGAAGTAATGACTGAAAAGACTGAATGTAAAAATGAAATGAGGCGAGTTCAGAGGACATGATTACACAGATGATGAACTAAACTTGGTTTAGCCAAGACATTGGAACCAGGATGTTATGGTATTACAAAAAATGAAATAAACTACAAAAAGACAGACAGAGATGATGAATCCAGATGCAAAACAAATCAACCTTTTTAAAACGAAAAGAAACCTTAACGTGAAATAGGATGTTTTGGCCGTAGATTATGATCAATTCAGAGACTAATCAAAAGTTCAGAAGAGAATGCTTTTCAGTAGCAATGGCAACAGGAAAGAGCTTAACAAGAAAACATTATAATTTCACATCAAGCTTTGGGGTCTCTCTTTACAAATGCTAAAATGGGTAAGTTATGGAACCCAATTAATTTTATTCTATTCTTACTTACCACGAGTATTCGTTACGCAAAATCACAGATCAACATTTCAGTGTCCTACTAAAATATTATACATCTCTTAAATGGGAGAAAAACATCTGAATCAATTTACTGTCACAAGCAAAGGTCATAAACTGTGACACAGAAACTAACGGCCTAATATTTCACGTAAAATATAGCAACGCCGTTTCAGTATTTCACCTGAAAAATCTTCCTGTCATTAAATCCAATAATTGTAAAACATTTTTCATTAAAAAGTTTCACTATTTTTGCATTCTACTGGCAGTAAAAACACTTTATAGAATTACAATCGAAATCCGTAATTAATCAAGTAATATATTTAAATTCAGAAAAACATTACCCAATTCTAATTCTAAAAGATATCGAGTGCAAGCACTGAATTAAGTTTCAACTTATGTCAAAATATTGCATATGGTAGTATGCTAACAACGGGTATGAATAATGGATAATTAAAACAAAATGCTGATTAAAATAACAATAATAAGTGTAGGTTAATAACGGAATTTATTAGACAAATGTCTTACAATCTCTGCTTCCACTGTATGGTGACCATTAGAAATATTAAAATATATACAGAACACGGAAAAATGAGGTAAAAAGGAATACGAATACATGGCAGCATAGTCAAAAATGGTCCCCAAAACCGAAATTTGTATGACTGGGTGTATCAATTTTCAATACCTTCCCTGTGAAAGTAGAGGGGGAAATAAGACTCAATATCCTTAAATTGGAGAAAAATAAAGGGAAACGAAACGGATGGGTTTTGACCTAGACGCAGAAACACAGCCCCCTCTTGAAAAAGGGCCGTTCGGTACCTTCAAGGCAACGGAAGAAGCCAGCGGAGAATTTTTGTTTGTATGGTGTTTTTCTGTTGCATGGAACCAGTGGTTATTCAGCAACGGGACCAACGGCTTTACGTGACTTCCGAACCTCGTCGAGAGTGAACTTCTATCACCAGAAATACACATCTCTCACTCCTCAATGGAATGGCCGAGAATCGAACCCGCGACCACCGAGGTGGGACGCTAATACCATACCAACCACGCCGCTGAGGGGCTCCAGCGGAGAATGGCAAAGTAAAAAGTAAGTGGTGCGGTGCAGGAGGACAATGTCACGAAAGAGTACTATGTTCATTATAGATAATAATCATCATCATAATGAGTCATTCTTACTGGATATAATCTGGTTCTCAGTATCTAAACCTTCGAGAAACAAGGATAAATGCAAATTACATCTGGCCGAGGCCATTCAGTTTGGCAACTATATGTACGCCATATTCAGCGTACCACAAGATAGTTGTAATTCTTTTAACAGAAAAATTCATATGCGCGGCCATTCCTGTACTCACATATAAAAGTGGTTTCCAGCAAAATTTGTAGGATGAATACAATAGACTTCCGTGGCTCTGTGGCCTTCATCTCATGGAGGGGAAATTATCTGGGTTCATTTCTAGAAAAGTCCGGAGTGGCTCTGATGCTAGGCAGTAAATAAGTTGTCTTACATTTATTAGACTGTGGTGGGTCACAGCCAGGTTGGAAAAGGGCCAGTGGGTAGCAACATCGGCAAAAAAAGAATGACTGAGAAACCGAAAGGTTAACAGTTATTGGAGTTACCCGACTAAGCAGAAGTTGAAACAGATGCTGTTTGACTTTGTAATGACTTTTCGAGAATATCAGGCAAGTGTCATTTTTTATATCAGGATATCTACTACGAATGTTTATTATTAGACAATAATGCGTGAAAGTACGATTCCCTTTTGAAAGATATGGCTAAACAATAAACTGCCCATGGCCACCTTCAGAAGATCTCAACTCATACCCTGGATTTTACGATTACAAATGGTTTTAGTCATTTGCATTTCCTACGGGCACATGTGAATCTACATCATCAAAATCTTATGGTTTGCTTTGCTAATCTCTGCTAACCTCCATAATGGGTTTAATAACAGTATGCCCCCAGATCTATATATTTACTCGGGTTTCCAAGAAAAGGAATGCAATGTCGTGGATAAATTCTATCTTACTGAAAGAAATACGTACGAGATAAACTGAAAAACGCTTCTCTCTTATTCGTGACCGAGTTATGGAAATAATTTTCACTTAAAAACTGTTATAAGTACCCAGGCACATACTGATGAGCTTCCTCTTGGTGGATAAGAGCCAGAAACAACAAAAACAATATAAAAAGTTTTTGTCACTAGTCCCTAATGACTAATGACAAACGATTAACTTCCTAAGAGGACATTAAGAAACAATATATGAAAGATTTAAGCAGGCATAGTCTTACTCAAAAAAAAAAATCTGTATGCAAAGAGAAAGATTAACTTTACCGGAGTTATGACGAATGTTGCTGTCATGTTTAGAGAAGCTAGAATCATTCTTAGTCATACGACTAAACAAAAGAAAGTATTTCAGGAAGCATAAACAATATTATTGCAGTGAAAACTGCATCCAAATCCTCATCATTATCAGTTTGACCGATATACTTTCTAATCATATATGAGATTTACGAACATTGTTGGATGCACTACAGAACTCAAATCAACTGGATGTAACAATTGCACAGCACATGTCTGTGTTACTCGCCATATGCGTTGTTCCACACCTGCAGAACATTTTCCTAGAATACACGACACTGAGGTTCCTTTATGAATTAAAATGCTAACCAATTCTAATAACAAATATAAGGTTTGAGCACGAGAGAGAGAGAGAGAGAGAGAGAGAGAGAGAGAGAGACGAAGGCGTCCTTTCCTGGACCACAGCCTCCGTTCCTTTCGCCTTCCAGGAACCTAAAGCACACGGTGGGCCTCGCCACCCAAATATTGAGATGGTGTTGACAGTGCGCGCTCGAAGTTGTTGTAGCAACTTGGGTAATAGCGTTAGTTAGGCCATAAGCAGCCTATGATTGCTATGACGACAGGCGAGGGGAAGACAACAGTTTGCCAATACGTTGGTGATTATGTCACAGCGGCGAAGCAATTAGCAGCAGAAAGGGACCGAAACCTTCAGCTCCATTCAGTTCACAGCTCTATGGTACTACGGCTGCTCTAATTCGGAGTCAATTTCCACTATAATTACTTAGGAAATTAATTGAGGCCTGGAGAAAGAAACAGCAGAATGACATGGATGCCCTACTTCTAAACGAAAGACTAAAAAAATAATCATATATTCTGAAATATTTAATTTCAGAGAAATAATAATATATTCTGAATCATTTGCATTTTTATTCTATTGCCATCATTGTCTGTCCTTATAAAAAATTTAAACAGCATATTAAATAAACAAAGTCAAAGCAATAATATATATATATATATACGTTGCTCACTACAATATAGAAAAAAAACAAACAATAAGATTAACAATCACTTTCATATACGGAAGGGAAATTGAACATTTATTTCATTTTTAATAAAAAAATACACATCATCATCCTTTACTTGAACGAAAGTAAGCACAAAACCAAGAGGAAGAGTATTTTCCCGTTTTAATCGCTCTCTTCTTCCACTCTCTTCTTTCTCACCCCCAACACACGTCCGTAAGAGAGTTAGGGAGAGAGAGAGAGAGAGAGATAGAGACAGAGAGATTCTCTTTCATCTTAATCCTATTACAAGCTTGTCATGCGTGCAACAGGATACATCCACGCCTGGTAGCTCATTTCTATTCTATTACTAATTCAAGAAGGTCGGTTATGATTGGCCGGGAAGTCCACAGTCTGCATAGTGTGGCTTACAGTTATGATGGTAGAGGATTACGAAGAAATTGCCACCGGAGGCCGTATACAATTCTGTGGTAGCTCTACGGCTATTAAAACCTTGTTTTCATTTACATATATATATATATATATATATATATATATATATATATATATATATATATATATATGTGTGTGTGTATATGTATATATATATATATACATATATATATATATATATATATATATATATATATATATATATATATATTATTATATATATATATATATATCGAGCTACAATGTCCTTTAATATCTAATTCGCTCTACCTCGGAATTAGTATATTTTCATATATGCTTAACCGAAGGAGAATTTTTCTCGATAATAGACTTGCCTGGATCCTTTCAAATCAGGACGGCAGTGAAGCTTTCTACCTACTACCACCGCGAGAGTCCATGGGTTCGCGCCCTGGTCCAGGCAAGTCCTATTATTGAGAAAAAAATTCCCCTTCGGTTAAGCATATATGAAAATATATTAATTCCGAGGTAGAGCGAATTAGATATTAAAGGACATTGTAGCTCGATATATGTATATGAATCACGGAAATGTGATATGACTTATATATATCATAGATAGTTATACGGAATACATATATATATATATATATATATATATATATCTATATATATATATATATATATATATATATATATATATATATATATATATATATGAATAATTATCACATCGAACGGAATAATGAAAAAGCGAGATAGCAAGTACTTTTGGTCCTGTTCGGACCCTTTACTGAGGCAAACTGATTTTACAGAGAATAACATAGTCAAAAGAAAGCTTAATATACAAACTCACACTACAAGATTATCAAGCAATAAGGGCGATTTTCACTCTACAGAAAGGAGGAGCCGCCTGAGGGTAGCCCAACCTTGAAGGATACACGCAGTAAACAAGTGATTCTCCCAGAAAACAGTACATTTTGAAAAAATACGGGAGCATATACAATTTAATATCATGAATTTTTACACAAATTTCTCCCCCCCCCCCAAAAAAAAAAAAATATTATTAATGAAAAGACGAAAGAAAATATAAATATATATATATATATATATATCGAGCAAGAGTAAGAGGGAGAGAAAATATCGAACCAGAGAGAGAGAGAGACAGACAGACAGAGGGAGAGACAGAGAGAGAGGGAGAGAGAGAGAAAGAAATAATAACTATATACATGTGGGACTAATTTATTAGTTGTTCATTTATTTTAAGGTCCTTCATAAACATCTTATAAATATATGGGTCCAAATGGTACATTCCCAGACTAAGATTTAGGTTGGTTTTATTAGTGATTTGTATAATTGCCGATTCCAGTAAATTTCTTGAAACATAATCATTAGATCTAGCAATTATCGAGGTATCACCCCAATTAATACAATGAGATTTTTCACTCAGATGGATAAACAGTGCATTTGAAGTCTGGGCTGTTCTAACTGAATACATATGCTGCTTTATACGTACACATAAATTTTTACTTGACTGACCAACGTAAAACGATGGGCAATCCTTACAAGGAATTTTGTAAATGATGTCGTTATTTGTTACGGGACTATTCTTAATTAGCATATCTTCAATGGTATTGTTATAAGAGAACACTACATTAACATTAAATGATTTAAATATTAATTTTATGGTTTCCAATCCACAAAAATAAGGTAAGCTAAGTACATTTTTAGGCATTTATTTTTCATTAATAGCAACACTATAAAACTTTTTGTGAGCTTTTTGATAACATAAATCAATTAAATGAGGTGGGTAGCAGAGATCGTTTCCTATCTTTTTTATGTATTCTATTTCTTGGTCCAGATATTGTGGACTCGTGATACGCAAAGCGCGTAGGAACATAGAAGAAAAAATTTAAATTTTAATAGAAATGGATTGGCCAGAATAAAAATGTACATATGTTAAATTATTTGTGGGTTTTCTATAAATACTGAATTTGCATTGGAAAGATTCTCTATGTATTAATACATCTAGGAAAGGGATGACATTGTTATTTTCAATTTCAACAGTGAATTTTATGGATGGCACTAAATTATTCAATTTAGACAGTAAATCATTTACATCGATACCACCAGGTAAGACTACTAAGATATCATCGACATAGTACCATTTTAAGGGGATAAGTGTGATATTCGGGAGGTGTTGTCTCTCAAAAAATTCCATATATAAGTTTGAAAGGAGAGGAGATAAAGGGTTACCCATGGCCATACCAAATATTTGTTGGTAATATTCTCCATTAAAAATAAATCTGAAATCACAAATACATAACTTAATTAAGGAAATTATGTGACTAACGGACATAGGCAATTCATGCAGTACAAGTTCATTACTTAAATATTCTAGCACAGAGTCAATAGGGACTTTTGTAAACAAAGAACATACATCAAAACTGACAAAAATATCACTAGGGTTTAGTACAATGTTATTTAATTTTTCCACAAGATCAAGAGAATTCCGGATGTGTGAATTAGATACAGTTCCTAGTAGCGGGGATAAGAGTTTAGTAAGATATTTACATAGTTTATAAGCAATTGATCCTACAGTACTAATAATTGGGCGCATAGGTTTGTTTTCCTTATGAGTTTTGACTAGGCCATATAAATAAGGTAATGAGGTACACTTTACAGTTAACTTACACAAAAGTTCTTTTTTATCTTTAAGAATTTGTTTGATATTGATATTAAAGTTTTTTATTACTTGGTCCAACGCATTTTTTGCGAGTTTTTTGTAAGTTATTTCATCCTCTAGTAAAGTATGCATGCGTGATATGTAGTCAGTTTTGCCAAGAACCACTAAACTATTGGATTTATCAGCCTTGGTAATGTGTAAATCCAATATATACATACATATATACATACATATATATACATACATAATATATATATATATATATATATATATATATATATATATAATGAATAATTATCACATAGAACCGTGATCCATTTATATATCAATTCAAGCTACAAATGTCCTTTAATATCTAAATTCACTTTACCTCCCAAATGATA
>NC_061090.1:43070145-43072645 GCF_015104395.2 Macrobrachium nipponense
CCAGGGATTTGTATATTATTAGATAGGGCAGATAGGAATATAAATTCTCGCTAACATTCAAACCATAACGCAAAAAAAAACTGTGCTTTACATTCATTTTTTACATCTTAAATTGCAAAGAAATGTGTGTTGGTTGTGGAACGGTCTCTGTTTAAAATCCCACAACACAAAAATGTATGTGCTTGTGTGTGAACACTTCTAGCCCGCAGGGCAGTCAACAATCAAATGTTTAAACGACTCTCAAAAATGAGTTTCAATATTGTTCACAGAGAGCATCGGAAATCATCGTGTTAGGTTGTTTTTATTATATTTAATGCACTTATATCCTTGAATTTCAAAATAATTATGATTTAAGATTTTTTTTATCTTACGAAACTTAGCTTTTGCACATAGTTGTAAACAAAGGGCCAACCTGAGATAATTTAGCTCCACACATGTAACGCAGAACGAAGACACGGTTGCTTTGCTTGTTTGTTTTTCTCTTATGGGCTCTGACTTTATGTGTTTACTGCGTAATTGCTAATATCAGAATTCAGTGCAGGTTTCGATGTCAGTAAGGCAAACTTTTCTGTGTGAGGAATAAGTAAAGTAACGTTACATGCCTTGTTACTTTGTAATTTTTTCCACTTAGTGTGATAGGCATATGTAAATGGTTGGGAAAGAAATAATTCTTGTACGATTACGCAAAATCATTCAGTTTAAGATTTCATATTGTTATATTTTATTTCATTTCTTAATTAAACTGTGGTAGATGATCTTTCTATAAACTTTTGGGAGACATAATTCATCTACTTTAAGTGAAGGGATTAGTTATTGGGGTTAATAATCTCTAGTGAAGCAAAAGTAATGAGCATATCCCAGCTAAACCAAAATAGCAGTTCCTATGCAATCATAACTTATGCTTTACCACCCACCCCCCCTCCCCCACGGGTCAATTTAAAGTTGTTTTATTTTAGATGTTTGTTTATCTTTAGAGTTCTTATTGTACCCTTAAACAGACAACCGCACAACTACAAACCCTATTACAAACAGATAGCTTACAGATTCACCCCTCATTGTGATTCCTGTTTTCGAGCATTATTTAAATAATTTACAGGCTTGCCCCTCGATGGGGGTTTTGCTTTAGGTCCTGTTTTAGAAAGCCCACAGGCTTGCCCTTCGATGTAAGCCCTGCTTTTAGGTATTATTCTAGTAATAACCATTATATACACCCACTGTTGTGTATCTTTTATACAGGCCTGTTACTTTAGCAAGCCCAGGGATCATCCATCGCTGTGATTCCAGCTGTAGGTCCATTTTTCTAGCTAACTCTCAGGATCACCCATTGTTGTGATTCCTGTACCCAGCTTAGTGCCATATAGCTTACAGGTACACCCCATGCTGTGTATTTCTGTCATCTGCACACCTCTACAGTGTAGTCTCTTCCAGGTAAAATTACTGGTCGTGGTGTATCTTTGCATCACTCAATCTGTATCCTTCCTGCTGCCTGACTTCTGCTTTGGCCGGAGTGTCTTTCCCTTCCGTGCAATTTCTTGCATGGCCAGCACCCCTCTTACAAATTATTGTTGAGTGTGATCTAGTGGTCATTAAAGGAAATTAGCAAATTTACCACCACTGAGGTCCAGGCTATACTGGAATTGAGAGAAAGGCTCAGCTATGAAGGAACAGAGTTGCAAGAATTTGGCTGAGAAACCCAGAACGAAGCCAGGGAATGAAGGAAAAAGGAGAGAGAGAGAGAAAGAGAGAAAGAAGAGCATGAATGAAAGATGAGGGACAAAGACATTGAATTGGCCCAGCTCCAATCCTCACAAGCTCCATCTAATGGCACTCCTCTGACTGGGTCAGGCTCCCCATCCTTGCCTGTCCATACTCTCATTCCTCATTGGGATGATAAGGATCCTGTAAGGTGGCTAAACAAAGTGGAGTTAGTGTTTCAGACATGTGCTGTGGCGGTGGAGATGAAGGCTCTACTTCTGCCCCAGCATATGCAGTGAGAAGGGAAGGCTGCTCATTCTACCTAGCCCGTTGATCGAAAAGGAGATTTTGAGGCTGTCTGGAAGGCCGTAATAGAGGCCTACAAGCTGAGCCCTGAGCATTGGCGCCGTCAGTGGGATGGACAAGCCAAGACCCCAGTGCAACCTTGGGCTAACTGGGCCTTTCAGAAGGATAGGCTCTACACCCTCTGGCTTGGGGCTGTGAAGTGCACTATTATTGAGTACCCCCACGAGCTTTTCAAAATTGAGGACTTCCATAGGAACGCCCCACCAGAGCTCTCCCTCTACATTACTGAGAAGAAGCCAGCCACCTTTAGGGCTTGCTGCGAGTATCCCGATGAATACGGGCTTGACCGGCATAACTCAATGTCCCAGCGCACTGCTCCCCCAACCGCCTCTGCTCCACTGGCAAGCCTAAGCCCAGGCAAAATCAGACTTCCTCCACCAGATGCAGCTATTGCGGTAGATCGAATCACTCAGATGGAGAATGCCAGGCAAAGCAGGCA
>NC_061090.1:43080145-43092645 GCF_015104395.2 Macrobrachium nipponense
TGAATGCGTTTCAGTGGTTTAGTTCATAAAAATAATAACAATGAATTTTAAAATTCTAAAGGGGGTTCTTTTTAGCGTGATATCATTGCAAAGAAGCTGTAAACTATGTGAAGTAACAAGGGTCTCCCTTTCGTAATTTAGTTAGACAGTACAATCTCAACTCTTGATTTATCTGTAATGAATTCTTGAATCTCAAAGGAAATATGCTTCTCCATCTAAGTTCGTAATGCCAAGTAGTATGAAATGTTTAAATTTCCGTTATGAGAGCATAACTAAAATGGAAAAACTCATTTCTTTGATGACCGCAACAACTGAATTATCTGGAAAAGCATTTGCTTATTGTATATATATAGTATATATTTTTTGCTCTTAAAACTGTATACTTTAAGTAATGCTGCAATCTTAAGTTAACATACGCCAATTATACGTGCAAAACAACTATTAAAACAAATTGTATATAACCAACAATTACATTAGTGAAAAACATTAGAAGTTGTTCAATTGAAGAAATAAACGTGACGCAATTATTTTCACGCACGCACACACACACACACACACTAAAGAAAGAATCAGCGAATCATTAATAATGATAATGATAAGGTTCACAAAATAAAAAGAAGGGCATTTTATCCTCGCATTTTATCACACACTGTATATATATATACAATATATATATATATATATATATCTATATATATATATATATATATATATATATATATATATATATATGAATAATTATCACATCACCGTGATTCATATATATCATTCGAGCTACAAATGTCCTTTAATATCTAATTCGCTCTACTCGGAATTGATATATTTTTTTCCAAATATATGTACCGAAGGGGAATTTAGTTGATAATAATTTCGTCCTCTCATATATATATATATATATATATATATATATATATATATATATATATATTTTACCAAGACTTCGTATCAGTCTATATTTCTTTTTTTTACTTCAGGCAACTGTCATCAGGACTGTAATTTCAATTCTGGATGCGGACGTTTGAATTTTAAACGGGATGATCACATTGGGTGCTGAATTTCTATTGGTCAGCAGGTTTCATTCTCTTGCTGGCGGTCTAGGTGACAGCATGGGCACTCCTGGTGCTCTGTAGAATGTGTACTACGCCGCGGCTTGCAGAACAAAGCATGATGGGCAAGGGCATGATTCCTGTCTCTGGTTGATAATCTTGATTTGCCTCGTCGGTAGTGTCCAGTGGTGTTCTGTCCTGTGTGTCTCCCTTTGGATTCCCACGAATGTCCTGTGGTTTCCTTGAAGAATGAAAATGACCACTTCCGTAAATGGGAGACTATATGAATTACTGGAAAGCCCAGAGATCACGCTTAAAGAAGCCTGGTTCCACAGATTGCAAATATCAGAAGCTTGGAGTATAAACCAACAATGGACTGCAATAAATTTACAAGGGTTACTCGGACTTCATACTCATTTCTTCAAGAACACCATAGGACATCGGCAAGAATCGAAAAGGAGACACGAGCGAAATGCCCTTTGCTGCAAACTACAGAGTAAGACGTGTCCTCTGGAGCACCAGGAATGTCCGCCAACTTGGTCCATGCTTCCTCCCAAACCAACAGTGAAAGATGAGTTCCGCCAACCAATAGAAATTCATCAGCCCAACGACGCCATGTTTCAAATTCAAACAACCGCATGCAGTACTTAAAACCCTGTATGTCAAATTGCAACCCAGTCTTGAAGACTATAAAATGAAAATGTAATCGGAAAAAATCTTGAATAACTTTTACTTATTCCTAACAAGCTTGCCAGTAGAGAAAATAGTATAGACTGATGCAAAGTATTAATGAAAAAATAATATCTCCGGACAATGACATTAACTTCGATAGAAATTGCATAAGAGTGAAAATCTGCCCAAATACCATATATGTGTATATATATATATATATTAAATATATATATATATAATATATATATATACACATATATATATATAATGTATATATATATATAATATATATATATATATATATATATATATATATATATATATATATGTGGTGTGGTGTGTGTGTGTGTGTGTGTGTGTGTTGTTTGTGTGTGTTTTGTGTGTGTGTGTAACAGAAATGTCTACGGTATTTCTATCAAAATAACATTATTTGCAGAGACTTAGCTTTATGATATGTTAAGAAACGGAAAACTACACAGTTATACCAACATATTTATTTCCCTATTCAAGTGAGTGTTGTATATAAAATGCAGGTACTTTCGAGCAAAAGATGACCGAACACGCATCGTCTGAATCAGCTTACACGACCCTTTTCCTTTTCAGTTCCACTTGTCATGAATAGAGAAAACCTGTAAGTATTTTCACTATTTTAATATTTTATCGTCGACAGCTGTTTGTACCCTTTTAGGCGATTTTATCAAGAATAAATATACACGCAAACTGGGAAAGTTTGAAATTAAAAGACAGAGTACTCTGCCAAGTCCTTTCGTGTCATTCTAACACATCTTCGTGCCTCGAATTTGTGTTAAAAATACACGAAAGTACTTGGCACTCTGCTGTTTCATGTCAAACTTTCCCAGTGGCTTCAGCTAAAAAGAAAACCACGTGCTTACTTCTGAAGTTTCTCAATATGTATACCAAAATAAAAGTGCTGGGTGTCACAAGATTCGGAAAATGCACAAGGTGACGTCACAGTGCAAGGTGATTTTTCAATGGCTGCAGACTCTAACAAGTTTGTCGGTAGTCTAGCCGGCCCGGCACACATTCTCTCGCTACTGAGACGCTGCCCATAATGCAGGTCAACGAGAGGCAGTCGTGGGCGTGGTACCTCCATATTTCACCGTGGTGACTCGGTTCCGTCCTCTTTTGGGTATTCCTCATTTAACCCTCTGTTGGTGGTAGACGACGCTAAACAATACTGGATGGCATAGCCCGCACACATACGTATATACTTGTATATAGACAGACACAATTTATATATGCTATTATATATATTATAATTATAATATATATATATATATATATATAATATATATATATATATATATATTTATATATATATATATATAAGATATATCTAAAAAACTAATATATATATATATATATATATATATATATATATATGGGTGTGTTTGTGTGTGTATACATTCACACATCCGAAAATTCTGAATGTTGCAAACTACTCTTCATGGGAAGGTTATGTCCGGCATGAAATTCGAATCTCATGCATAGCAAAAATATAAACATGCAAGAGCTAAAAAATGAAAACGACTCAATTGTTGACTTTTGCGAAGAGGACCTGAAGTAACGTCTCCTCCTGAGAAGAAAATATGCCTCCTGGAGAGGAAAAAGGGAGCGAGAAAAGAAGTGAGAAGCTGAGCTCTAAAGTGACAGGAAGGGAAAAAAACTGAGTAAGAAGATCTGCATGAATAAAAGGCATCGTGAATATATAATGTCGCCGGGAAAGTTACATCCATCAGCGGGATGAAAGTCACGAAGGGAGGCCGCCCACTTCCCCAACTCGACTCTTCTAATGCTGAGTTACATGATTTCACAATGATATGATAATAAGTTATAGTCTACTATACTAGGTTACTAACGGAATGTTTATGTTCTGCAATAGATATAACATATGAAAGGGAAAAAGCAACGCTTAGATTTCATCATCATCCCCATCTGATATAAATTGTTTGGCATTCAATCTGATGTAAACTTCTTTCCACCTTAGAACAACCAGTTACATAACGCATTTGTTGTATCACCTGGCAGTCTGTGACAAATATATGCGATGCTCGTGATAATAATAATAATATAATAAAAATGATCCATATAAGCAAAAAAAGGTTCAAAAGATTACTCATCCAAATATTATTAGTTCGCATATTATTCTGACCCCCCAAAAAGGCTAGCAAAATATGCATATATACAAACCCACTAATTCGCAAACATGTAAACACAACACACACACACACACACACACATATATATATAGATAGATAGATAGATATATGCTTTTACACATCACTGTGATTCACATACATGCCTTACATTAAGCTACAAACATCTTTTTAATATCCAATTCGCTCTAGCTCGGAATCAATATATTTTCAAATATGTTAACCGAAAGCGAAATTTTTAGTTGAAAATAATTTCGTCCTCTCGTGGATTCGAACCAACGCACAGAGGAGAAATTAGGACTTTAGTGACATCTTTACCGATTGGGCCGAGTCGGTAAAGACGTCACTGAAGTGTTGATTTCTCCTCTGTGTGCTGATTCGAATCCACTAGAGGACGAAATTATTTTCAACTAAAATATTTCCCTTCGGTTATCATACTTGAAAAATTATTAATTCCGAGGTAGAGCGAATTGGATATTAAAGGATATTTGTAGCTTAATGTATGTATATTATATATATAATTATATATATATAATATATATATATATAGATATATATATAGTATATTTATATATATATATATATATATAATATATATATATATATATATATATATATATATATAGCTCTATTAATTATATATTAATATATATATAATAATTATATATATATATATATATATAATACTATTATAATTATTTATATATGCATTAAGCTACAGATGTCCTTTAATATCCAATTCGCTGTACCTCGGAATTAATATACACACACACACACACACACACACACACACGCACACGCACACGCACACGCACACACACACATATATAGATATATATATATATATATTATGATTATATATATATTATATATATATGTATATATATATATATATTTATGTATGTAATGTATAATATATGCGTGTGAATACATGTCTAGTTTATGTTGAGCATGTTCGTTACAGTAATTTTGCTGATGTGACGGACCAGCTAAGGAAGACGCCGTCCACATGACTCTTCTTGACTTGCAAGCTCATCTCAAAATCTGTTTCGAAATAACTTTGCAGGAGAATTAAGCTTCTCTTTCTCCCTGATGTGGCCTTTCTTGACAGCGATTCATTATTCCTCCTTTTCCAGACTTTTCTCTCACATTGCAATACAAAAAATAGCTGGGTGAGCAACATGACCTACTACATTACGAATATGCAGATGGCAGTCTATCAGTTTTCTTTCCCAAGCACAGGGATATCTTTTTTATCTATAACGTCAGATTTTTGTTTAAGTCATTTCTTAATATATAATAACAAGGTATACTAATAGGCTTTTGGACTCGCATGAAAATTGACACCATTCACATTTGAAACAAAAATGTAATTTTTTGTGGATGATATTTAGATACTTTTCTTTAACAGTCAAACTAATATTCCTAGGGACTAGAGGTAATTGTCTGTATAATTAATTAAAGTATTAATAAAAACAGTTGGCCCACTTAGTACCTTACATCGCATGTCATCTTCTTTGATAAAGATTTATTATTGGTTTGGTTTTTCAGATAAAGTACGCAATCATCATGGGAAATTATAACCCCACTTACTGCGTGGATACGAGTTTGGGTTTGAGACCAATTTTCATATTATTATTTACTGTTATTGCCATTAGTGTGCATCTCAAGAAGACACGAATGACTCAGAGATTTTACGAACTAATCTAATCTTACCCACGTAATAGCGAAAAAAACTTTAGTGAAATTACCTGAGTAACTACACATAATGTATCACAAGTAATCAGCAAACTGTGAATATCTTGCACGTTGGTGTCAGAGATATATCCCCTGGTACTTATTGTCTTATTGTCTGACATTCACAGTCTCCACGAAAATATCTGGTAGAATCATTTTCGTTCTATGCTCTAGCTAAACTTAAACTTCGTCACTGTGTGCATGAGAGAGAGAGAGAGAGAGAGAGAGAGAGAGAGAGAGAGAGAGAGACAAAGCCATATAATTTACGTTTTGCATGTTAGATAATACCAGTATAGTAACGTCGATCAATGGGAATTCGGTCTCCTATTAGCAATTTTCAAAGGAGAGCAGCCTTTTAAGTTGTAATTTTACGTGTTAGTGGTCAATAAGTCTTGGACATGAATATTAGTTAGATAAATATAGTTCTATTGTAGAGTCTTGTAGTATATATATGTAAATCTATATATAATAGATAGACAATTCTAATTACAGATATATGTGAGTGGTCTCATAGTACAATAACTGGACTATTGTTAGATTTGAAATTGTTTCCCCAAATAGTTTACGTTTCAATATTGTTGTTGTGATAACAAACTCGTGACAACGTAGTTGGATAAGAAAATTCGCTTTGGAAAAACGTTTGCGTTAATAATGTGGATAAAAATTTTACCAAATCATCAGCTTTTGTGTTTATGATATAGCCATTAGGGGTTAAATTTACCCTACCAGGCCCTTAATGAGGGTTCATTTTGCTTTTCCTGGGAAATAAATATCCGTTGTATTTTCAGACTCTCCCTCAGTGCAATTTTAGAAGGCTTTTACTGAAACGGATATGCGCAGCAATTTCTAACTGAAGAAGAAAAAATGAAATGCAATTATAGTCTTTGAAACTACTAATAGCCAGACTTCAAGATTCATAAAATCCCTCTCAAATTATGTTTCCTGCATTTTCTCGATTAGGGAATAAATCTACGATGAAGCTCAACATTGTTTTGTGAATAAATACCCAATCAAACAGCGTATGTCAGCAAGGAGAGGTGCGGTCTCTTTAGCTTTCTGTAAAAGCTGTTTGTCTGTCCGTCCGCGCTTTTGCTGTCCGCACTCTGATTTTCAAAACTACAGAGCCCACAGGGCTACAAATTGCTATGTTGATCATCCACCCTCCAATCATCAAACATAGGAAATTGCAGGCCTCTAGCCTCAATACTTTTTCAAAAAATTTTATTTGATTGTGCTTCTGTCACTGTTATAGTACTAACAACACAGGCCACTACACGGTCGTGGCTGAAAGTCTAATGAGCGGCGGCTGACAGTTCCATGGGTTTTGGCAGAGAGTATCATACTTGTTTTTATTGATGATGATAACAGCCACGCTCAATTAAATGGTGAAATACACAGATCACAGTCATGATTACCCCAAGCAACTGTTACACTAAATACAGACATCTACAATGAAACGTAACACATTTCGGAGAGAGATTAAAATCTTGTAATGTTAGGTAATATTTCATTATACAATTTATACTCTACGCATTACATGCAATTCAGTATTCAAAATTCAGTATTCAAAATTTAGGAGATAAATAAATAAAATATGTAATGTTTATTACCTAATTCATATTTCAACCAGCACAGCAATTAAATATTCGAGTAAATCAGTCGCAATAAGAACTCAAGAATTTGTTCCTTAGCCATAAAAGAGAGAGAGAGAGAGAGAGGAGAGAGAAGAGAGAGGAGAGAGACGAGAGAGAGAGGAGAGAGTGAGAGAGAGAGAGATCTAGTTCCTTCAGTATAAGTTAGATATAGTGCCTATATATATATATTATATATAATATATATATATATATATATATATATTATATATATATATATATATATATATACGCTAATATTATATATGCATAAAGCAGATGGTCGGACTATGCATGTACGTAATACGTGTATGTTCGCTATAGACGGCGAAACTACTGGACGGAATTGAACCAATTTCGGACCATATAATATGTAGATTTTAGAGGAGATGGTTTTAATCGTGTTCCGTTTTAATCCAAGGATTCCAAACAAATATGCTCTTACTTTTCTTCTACAATGAAAAATAACGAAGAAATTACGCTTCAAACAATGCCGGGTGTATATAAATATAAATATCTAAATATAAATATATATATATATATATATATGATATATATATATATGTATATATATATATATATATATATATATATATAGATATATATATATTATATATATATATATATATATATATATATATATATATAGATATATATATATATATACAAAGATGTGGGGAAAGGAGGAAGTTTCCTTCCATTCCAAAACAAAACAAGTACATACAGTACATAGGAAGAGATCAATACCTCTTGAATGATGGAATTGAAATCCAGATAGCACCTGAATATAAATGATATAAACAAATAATTAATTCCTATACTAGACACCTAATAAATGTCAAGTATTTGACTTCTCAACAAATTAAAAATGAAGCATAAACATCGGTAATACTATTCACCTTATATTACAAACATTCGGTTGCAAGGAGGGCAACTTTTGAATCCACAAAATGGGATATTCATTTTCGATTTAGCACCAGTATTGCTCTTGTTATTTCATAGAAAGGTATCGAGTCCCCAACCCCTACTGGATAATATCATAATAATAGAAGTTTATCATTACAGGCGGTTCCGGGATACGCACGGGTAGATCAAAACTTAATCTTACTACAGTTGAGAAATATGGCCTTTACTGGTCCTTCCACTACATTTTATTAATTGGAATGAAATTTATTCATCTTATTGAAAACTGCTCAAAAACACTTATGTCACGAACGTGGGGGTAAATCTACCTCAACTCTGGTATAATGTTTTTCAATTCGGTTTATGTATCTATATTATCTACATATCATTAATATATAATACATACATACATACATACATACATATACATACATATATATATATATATATATATATATATATATATATATATATATATTATATATATTATACACAATCTAGTCAGAGGTTAATCTAATACCATAAAAGAGGGGACGTTTAAATACAGCAACATTGCAGAGAGCTTAATGTCATGCAAATTAAAATGTCGAAATTCAGTCTCCAGCTACCACCTATGAAATTGTTAGCATTTAAAAAGTTCTCGTTACTCAAACGCACTAGAAAAAAAAAGGTTGAATCGTCAGAATAATCAACTCGCTAATCTTTTTCCCACTTGATCACTCCTGTGAAATTGCTTTGTAAATCTAATCAATCTATTTCAGCTTGAGAGAGAGAGAGAGAGGAGAGAGAGAGAGAGAGAGAGAGAGAGAGACTCAATTTAACGGAAAGGTAATCTACATAAAATAAAACTATAGAGAAAGAGGAAAAATCGACAGGTAATATATTTTGTCTTCCAAAACTAAATATGAAGATATGCGTTATCCAAGGCCAAGGTAATTTAAGCTCTTACAGTAATTTCTCTTACAGAGAAATCAATTTGATTACGAAAGGGTTGAAATAAGTATTGCTGCCTAGATTCGCTCGTTCCCTCGGCAAGGATCCCAAACGAGAATTATTTTGGCGAGGAAAAGTTCCTCGCCAAAATAATTCTCGTTTGGGATCCTTGCCGAGGGAACGAGCGAATCTAGGCAGCAATTACTTCAACCCTTTCGTAATCAAAGTAATTTCTCTTTCCTGGACTTACAGGTAACACGCACAGTTGATGCTTTTAATAATGGTCTCACATGACATACCTAACTGTTCAAGTTCTCCCTCTCGCAAATTACCCTGCACCGTCATACATAAGCAATCATGTCAGTCAACCTTCCATAAAAGGCAATTACGGATCACATAAATAAATAAACCTTCATCGAGTGGTAAACAGAACTGAACGTCAGAGTACGCTCCTTTGTGCATCTTCCTCAACGGAACACGTATCGCGACGAACATATATACTACGCGCAAAAGGACGTGCAGGGACCCGTCATATATACAGATATTTATGTATGTATGTATGTAATATGTATATGTGTGTATGTATGTTATGTATGTTTGTATACAAAATATATATATATATATATATAGATATATATATATATATATATATATATAGATATATATATATATAGTAAGAGAGAGAGAGAGAAGAGGAAGAGTAGAGGAGAGGAGAGAGAGAGACGAGAGACGAGAGAGAGAGACGAGAGACGATTGAGAACCACAATTAAAGTGAAACAATACAGTACCATCGTGGATTTTGGCCTCTTTATATATTCATCACGTTCCATACTTTTGATTCAGATAGATTACAATTACACACACACACACACACACACATATATACTTATATATATATATATATATATATATATATATATATATATATATGTATATATTACATAATAATTTATATTATATATATATATATATATATATATACATTATATACATTATACATAACATATATTATATAATAATAAATATATTATATATATATAATATATATTTTTTATTTATATATTATATATAAATATATATATATAATATACTATTTATATATACAGACTTATACATTACATATATATATATATATATATATATATATATATTATTATATATTTATATATATATATATATTATATATTATATATATTACATATATATTATAATATATAGATATATATATATATATAATATATATATATTAATATATTATATACCGTGATGAATAGATACCCTGGGTGGAAGGAGGGAGAATTACCTTGATGAGACCCTTGGGCTAATGATTTCATGTGGGTGTTGTGTAAGTGTCGATGGAACGCTGTTCACCCGCAAGCAATATTTTTTCACCGATCTCTATCTCTTTCTCTCCACTTACGGCTTCGACACACTTACATCGACTAGACAGCTTTAATTTTATTCACAGTTTGAGTTAACGGAGACGCAATAGGTTCATCTAGGAACAAACTCAAATCACAAGGTGCAACCACAAAATATGATTACACATATATACACACATCCACATTCAGACCTATGTTTATAATGCTGTATAATATATATATATATATATATATATATATATATATATATATATATATATATATATATATATATATATTTATATATATAATATATATAATACATATATAAATATACAAATATATATATATATATATATATATATACATATATATATATACATAAATATATATATATATATATATTATATATATATATATATATATATATATATATATATATATATATATATATTATATATTTTTACCATATTTTTAAAACCCTATTACTTTAATTTTCAGTAGGTACACGTAATTTTTACTAACCACAAAGCTGTTTTACCTTCTCGATTGCTTCACCTTTTGGAAACGCCTGTCACTGGTAATCCTAAATCAAATGTTACTAAATTGTAGATATTATGATGCAAGGTGAAAGTCGATCTCGGGTCTGGTGTGTGTATATATATATATATATATATATAATGATATATATATATATGTATATATATATATATATAATATATATATATATATATATATGCATTCATGAATGTATGTAGTGTGTGTGTTTGCGCCATATACACCTTTAGATGCCCTGAGCAATGTCAACCAAACCTGGTATAGATATAACTTAGCATCGGGAAAGAGTCCGGCGGGGGTAAAACATCACTGGCACCAAAAGGGGGGTTGTGGGTAGGGGGTTGGGAAAGGAATAAAAAAAAATAACTGAAAACGACAGATAAACGGCACTGAGATTAAAAATGACACTCACAAAACCTTTCAAGTCCAAGTTCAGCCACAGTAGGGAGGTGTGAGTTGAAAAGGGGTGGGAAGGGGTGATGTAAAAATAACCAAAAACGACAGATATAAGAGTCTAATCTATAGTTTTCTTGGTCGGTGGGAAGGGGTTGACAAGTAAAAGTAACTGAAATCAACAGATATTAGTGTCTAATCCGCAGATTTCGAGGTCACTGAGATGAATAGAGACACTCCCGAGGCACTTGAAGTCCAAGTTTAGCCTTGGTAGGGAGAGCGGTGGAAAGGGATGGGAATGCGGTGATATGGAAATAATGATCTATAACGACAGATATAGGTTTTTGAGGCTGCTGAGATTACTATTGACACTCCCAATGCCTTTTAAGTCCAAGTTCAGCCCCAATAAGAGGTGGGGAGGGGGGGATGTTGGGAAGGGGTAAAAAGTAGAATGTCAAGAATGATGTATGTTAGTGTTCTAATAAAGGGTTTTCAACCCGAAAGGGTCGGTCAGGACCCCAAGTGCCGCGGGGGTCGGAATGCTCATTATGTGGGGTCATAAACAGGTAATGGGGTTGGTGGGGTCGCTGAGGTATCCCCAGGGAATGGGTGTACAAAACATCTACCCAGGGGGTACGAGGTATCATTTTAAACTCAGTGTTTTGTATGGTAACAGTTACTAGTACTCTCCTTGAGGAAAATATAAAAAAAAATAGTACTCTCATTGAGAAAAATGTAAATAATTAAATAATATATAATAATTGTTTTAAGTCATAATTAAATCAACTAACTTATGATTACAAGCACCGTTTTATTGTTAAGGTATGCACATTTATTTTGCATTACTGTCCGTGTTTTAATTAACGAGTAATGATTTAAATGTAGAATAAACATAACTGCTTTGGATAAAATAATATATATATATATGTATAGATATATACTATTATATATATATATATATATATATATATACTATACATATATATATATATATATATATATATATATATATATATATATATATATATATATATATTTATATACATATATTGACTTGGTGTCGCAATAAACACTTCAGAGTGCTGAATG
>NC_061090.1:43100145-43107645 GCF_015104395.2 Macrobrachium nipponense
TATCTGGAAAATCGACAACCATAATAGTCTTTTTTTTTCTTTTATCTACTACATCGGAGTTCTCAGATATTCCTTACATCTGAGTACTAAATATTTATCACTCTGATTACGATATAAAAGATATGATATTAACAAGAGTTAAGGTACTATAATATGTCCGATAAGTATTTACAATTATTGAAAATACCAATCAACATTATAATTTACCCATTATATAAGGATTTATTACTCTAAATTTCCTGTAACGCTCACAAATTGATGTTACATAACAACCCGATCTAGATTGATTAAATTGTCACCAACAGCAATATAACCAGCCCCTGGCTCCCAAGATATTACGTGGTAGTTCTAGATGGAAATAAATAAATAAATAAATAAATATACGGAGCGGAGATTCGGCAGCGGCAGATGACGTCAACATCGGCCTAATGTACTCATACTTTCCTCTTCAGAAGGCCACGAATTTCATTGGATATTTATATTCACATCTACATTCCTCATCTGGTAATTACGAATAAATGAAAGGCACATTCGTTGTAAATAGCAACTGCAACTCCATGCTAATGACAACAGCACTTTTATGGGAAATGTAATTGCAAATACTGCGCCAACAACAATAAGTATGGCGTACGTGCCTGACGAAAACTATGTTATTGCGGAGCGTGATTGCTTAAATTACACACATTAAGTGCACAAATTAAGGGTTTAATATGCAAAAGTGGTGTCATTTAACGCTCGCACAAACTTAACGAGAAGAACTGGGGTCGGTTCGTTGTGAAATTGCGAAAGAAGCAGCACAAATACGCGAATGAAACAAACGGAAATCGGGGAACAACGGGAACAAAGTTCTCCTCTCTAAAGCGATACTGTAGCAATGACTTTGTTCTTACTGACTACTGATCATTCCCGCGTCTCAGCTCAAGAGTCATTTATAGACTTTCAAAATATTTAGATATTTGTTTTCTTATTGAATATTAAACGAGAATGAAAGTTTCCCAGTAGAATAAAGGACGTACATAAGTAACAAACGTCCGGAATCTTTAATTTCACATTAAAAAAACAATGAATAATGATATATGGGAATCAACAAAAGCGCAGTACGCTAGTCATCTCATTCGTAAAATTTATGTTGATGGACGGATTTGGGGAACAAAGGCGAACGAACTAGTTATATCATAAATCCATTAGAACTGCAAAATCAATAGTCTTACTTCCCTTTGCATATCGGAGAACTTTCTGTAAACGACAGCATCTTTTCATACTAGCTTATGAAAGAGAGAGAGAGAGAGAGAGAGAGAGAGAGAGAGAGAGAGAACGTACGCAGAATAAAACATAAGTGGGCACAGGCTTTTCGCTAATGTCAACTGGAATAGAGCCATTCGGTTAAGCGATTTATTGATTAACAAGAGATTTAAACTAATTTAAACTAAATCTATTTTTCGTCGAAAATGAGAAATGACTAAATCAGAAGGATGTGAGAAGCCCCGATCATCAAGACGGCGAAAGAAAAAAAGACAAAAGGGCAACTTCAAAGATTCGGTATATAAAGATACGAAACCAACTTTTACATCATAACTTCCGAGAGATACAATACCCAAATGGTAATCTTTTTATTTGGGTTTTATTTAAATTATCAAATGATATATATATTTTATATGCGTGTGTTATTCAGAATGAAGTTTATGGTGAATAATAAAAAAAAACCGCATAGGCTCAAACTGAGTTGAAAGTAAAGTGCCAGGTCCCTTGTGTGTGTGTGTGTGTGTGTGTGTGTGTGTGTGTGTGTGTGTGTGTGAGAGAGAGAGAGAGAGAGAGAGAGAGAGAGAGAGAGAGAGAGAGAGAGAGAGAGAGAGCTTTCAATATCTTGCTAAATTACAGCAACATTTATTTATTCACCCCATCAAATCTAGATATCAGTTAAAAATAGGTCTGAATTCAAATATCGCAAAAATGAAAGGGGTCCAACAGACTACAAAAAGAAGTTTTTAAATTTCAGAATCGTGAAATGCGAAAAGTTGTAAAACCATTCCAACGGACGACTAATGAAACAATACACACAATATAAATCTAGTACACTTATCTCCGCATCCAATAAATATTAACGAACATATAATCAATGTCAGCGATTCAGTCAACCAGGGGATCATTCATCCATTTAACATGCGTTAAATATAACGTTATTCATTCAAAAATGGAAATGATACGGAAGAGTGAATCTATTATCCCGTTTCTCTGCCACGTCAAAATGAATTATAGTTATTCATGAAAAATATCGTTTGCATTGCCATGGCAAGAGCATATTTGCAGAGACAGAACTTATCTCGCATAACTAACTCAAGGTACCACTCATCAGATTTATAGGTAACTGTAAATGCAGTGAATAAGAAGATTTTTCTTGATTTTTGTAATCATTCATGGAAATACAAACAATGACTTGTGAGTATCCTCCGCTCAGTTACGTAAATATCAGTAAACATTATTCATAGATTAATAAATCATTATCCTAGCCCCGTTACGAATTCTACCTTTGATGACGCCGAACACTTCCAGTTCTCACATTATTTATATTATGCTGCAATAAAGGATTCAATAATTCCCCTCCATTCGTGGCTGAGTACTCAGTAGGGGCCGTTCAGCGCAGCATCGTTCGACGACTGGTCATGAAACATCTGAAGTTGTTATACTCCCGACAACTTTAAGGACACTGAGTAGTTCGTCTTCTTTGTCAGTTCATATAAATGTATTTATACATTTCATACCAAAAACCAATGGAATAATTACCTGACAAGCCAACTAGTTCCGACAAACCCAACGTCTCGAAACTCAGAAACCGGATTCCAAAAAGTCGTCAAAATGCCTTTGTAGACCAGTAATAAGACAAAGAGTCACCGTATTTCGATGGTTAACAAGGATTTATAAACTCGTACTCTTTAAGGACTAAAACAAAATTCTATAAGGCCCAGTGCTTTAAAAAATTTAAAGTAATGTTGGCTCTCTCTTAAGTTTCAGAAATTTGAACTTGTCAAGAAAAGTCAATAAAGAAAAAACAATTCCTCATTTTTTTCTAACGAAGAGAATTCAAGGTAGCACAGGGGTTGTGTATCCTTACATCTTAAAGGAATTATTTCCTTCAAGTAGTAGTTTAGCTGGAAAAATTCAAAGACGTCATTTTCAAAACTGCGAATCTACAAAGTGATGACGCAAATTTAAGTAATATAAAACAAACTTCGCAGTCTAGCGGGCAATTTTCACGTTGAAAAAAGGTCACAGATAACACCTATGATGATAATATATCTAGAAGGACTGATTACTTACTAAATCTGTTCAAGTGTCAATTGGACTCAAGTTAATACACAAGCAAATCAAATGACTGCTATAAGGGAAATGGGGAAACAGCTAGTCTCAGTCCTCCCTTCCATCTAACATGAAGCGCATAAAGATAAACCAGAGTTATTGTTATTAATAGCCGTCGTGCAAAGGGGCTTCGAATGAACGCAGATCTCCGTTAATTCTGTAATATGTATATCTTATTGCAGTAAACAATTATAAATGATTCGGCAAGTTTAAATGGAAAACACTACAAACACTGTTTCCAGGTATAGTTAGCAAATGGAGGCAAACCATCATGAACATGAAACCATTATCAACAAAACATAATTTTCATTCAATAATGTTTTTTTCTTTTTTGCTTCATCTCACCGAAGCCGACATCTATTTTACACAAAGCCTGTTAAGGTTTGCCAGAATGCACAATCCTCCTTTCTCATTCACAAACACACACACTCTCTCTCTCTCTCTCTCTCTCTCTCTCTCTCTCTCTTGAATTTGCTAGAACTTTCCAAAGAGATTTTCATTAACATCAATAATTCCTTTGACACAAAAGAGACACACCGTAACAATATGTGATCACATGTCATTTCACCCTTTGATGAATAAAATTACATTTAACGCTCGTAAAAGTGGTAATAATTAGTCGAGAGAATGTTTCGCAAAGAATGGTGGTTATATAATGATAGCAATAATTATTACTGTTATCATTATCATTACTGTAACTCCTTTATCAATATCATGGACCATCGACTCATATAGTTTTGATGAAACTGAGGATATTTTACTAATTCATTCAAAAATAATGGTGGTGACGACTTGAAATGTTCTAAGTTTTTAATATTCATAGGGAATAACTCTCTCTCTCTCTCTCTCTCTCTCTCTCTCTCTCTCTCTCTCTCTCTCTCTCTCTGGAAATGTAAATATCCTCCATTTACCTTTGCATACTTCCAGAATACTATCATAGAGAACACTCCTCTTATGGAAATAGAACCATGTCGATGGCCCGAACTATTTACAGCCCTAGGGCATCCTGTCATCTGCGATTTAGCATTGAATCTTTGCCTCCCGAAATCCTATTCTGAAATGGTAACCAACTGACATCACGAGTGAAAGCCGACATTAGAATGCATCACAGCAGAGCCCATTGGTCAATCATATTTACCCAATCAGGACCGAATGTCGCTTTATGGACATCTGCGAGAGTAAGCGACGGAAGGATGGGGAAATCGGTCTTTGGGGGAGGAGGGTGGGAGGGATTAGGAGAGGAAGGACGTCGGACAACTGAAATATGAGCGAAGGTTGGTGAGGACCAACGCGACTGAACGTTCAGGATATGGTTAAGGGAAAAGGGGCTTCTCAAACGAATTGGAAGCAGATGGATAAATTAAGATATGAGAAATTGAGTTTGTACTAGAAAATCACGGCGTAAAAAGAGATAAAAAGGACTCAAGACTTGACAGCTCCGTCTGCACATATTGCCATCTTTCAGTTACAGATGTTTATACACAAAGCCTTAAAGCTGCAAAAAAAAAAAAAATAAATCAACAAGCTACCTTTGCAAAGTATGCAGTATAACTCTTGATTAATGGAGACGAAAATAAGTCAGCTGGAGGACTGGGAGTGACTGGACTGGTGTTTGGTTACCACTGACATGGGGATGTGGTAATACTTACGGTGAAAAAAAAATGTTGCGGGAAAAAGACTGAGAGTTCCGAATGAATGCGGAGTGGTTGACATTTGTGGATGATACAACTTTAGTTAGTGGCAGAAAAAAAGCTGCAGAGGCTGGGAAAAAGTTGAAAGTGATGTCAGTAAGAGTGTTGTTACGAGACCATTATGCAGCTTCTAGAGGGAGTTAATGGCCACTACACTGCAGATTGTGTATGGATGGAAATATTTCACTCACGCATAATCTGAGAATAAAAGTACGGTCGTGGATATTTGCAATATTTTCGACGAGGATAATCGCAGAATGCCCCGTTATGGAGTAGAATAAAGTGGATGAACATATATAGATGCTTTCTAAATGATAGAACCTGTTGATATTACTTGTGTGAAAGGTAAATAAATTGTAATTCTGGACTACTGCTGGAAATACGAGAAAGATCCAAAAAGTTCATGAAACAGCCAAGTCCTAGGGATGATAGGACTGTGATATTCAGAAATACGATACCACTAACAAAACAGAAGTGTGGGAAAGGGGTTCAAGTCGACATAATTGGCTCGTCTGTAATTAAACAGCTATGGAATAATGTGTTAAAGTCTACCGATTTATTCTTACGGAGAACTGTCCCTTCTAAGTAAAAAACGCACACAAAACACACACACACACACACACACACACACATATATCTATATATATATATATATATATATAGATATATATATATATATATAGATATATATATATATATACATACATTATAATATATATATATATATATATATATAATATATTATATATATATATATATATATTATATATATATATATATATCGAGCTACAATGTCCTTTAATATCTAATTCGCTCTACCCATATATATATATATATATATATATATATATATATATATATATATATATATATATATATATATATATGAAAAAGCATTTCTTATATGTGTACATAACCCCAGCAGTAATATGACACCCTAATCAATATGAAATCTTCAAACAATACCTAAGCCACGAGGTATTTTTGCTATCCGAGGTAAGCGAGACAGGGAGCATCATGAGGCCCCAATTAAAAATAAACATCACTGAGTGAGCATGCGCTTGATAGAAAAAATATATTTTTTAAGATCTGCGAAAGAGAGAAGAAATAAAAAAATGAAACGTACGTAGAGCGGCAAAAGAAACAATCCAACCTTCTAGAAACCTTCTGGGACTGAAATCTCGCAGAGTCAAAACACTGACAATGCTCTAACGTATATTGATTCTGAAATCATAGTTAGGGTCGTTCTAATTTCGTCTCGGTTTTCGAGTCCTGGAACTCTCAATGCTCCCCAATTAACTTTAGATAAATACCCACAGAGCCCTTTAGACTTTAGATCATCAGTCCACAGAACACTCCAAAGAGAGATTTTTCTCTCTCTCTCTCTCTCTCTCTCTCTCTCTCTCTCTCGTAACACTAGTCAGGCCACCGCATCCCGCTCATTTGCTGTGTAAACCAACAGTGTTTAGAATGCTTGTTTACTAATTAGTTTACTTCCTTCTACTGCTAGGCTTTTTTATTCCTTTATTGCTTCTTTGTTTCCCCGACTCCAATATCGTTTCTTCTTTAGGGAGGCACGTTAGCATCTTTTGTGGTTGGGCACCACTCTCCTTCCATCCCTCACCGTTTCTTGTACTCTCCAAGCCTGGACAAGTGAAGTCAATTAGATTAACCCTGACTTGCGGACAAGGTGAGGAGACATTAAGACTCGTCGGTCACGGCTACGTTTGTTTTATTGAAGCAGCCACATTCAGAGATGAAAATATTATGAGCATCATCGATCACTGGCATCCATGTACTCTCCTCCACGCAAAAGACATCATGTAAAACATCCTCAATTATGGACCGACACATACTGCCCATGCAAATGACATTTATAATTTTATTACTAAATCATTTCATATATATACACTGATTCTCTATTAAAACATTAATCAATACCATACCAAGTATTCAAAGGAACGGTTGAATTAAAAGGTACAGTGATATTAATGACGACAATTCCTTTTATTACTAAAATAATATATACGCAGCCAAGTATCTTTACGTTTTGACGAGTATATGACTTGGCCTATCACTAAAGAGCATTTTTGAAATGAAAAATAGAGGTTTCACGAACATCATATCACACAGGTGCCGGTATGTAGTAAACACAGAACGCAATGTATCCGTATAATAAGTCTGTGTATAACACCAATAGCCAAGGGGTGATGTACCTCCACACCTGATTAAAGGTACCGTTGCTCGAGATTCGGGAAGGAGTCAGGACCGCCTTTGTGAACCCCCCCTTGCGGTATATTACGCACTATTCCTTCTACGGATTCAGAAAAGATAATATTCCGGTGTTCAATAGCATTCTGGTGTAAGGTTACTAACTTATGTCTTTTCCACCTCCTTATTGTTATCTACCACACCCTACTAACTTCCATGTACATAACTCTTAAGTTGCCACGTC
>NC_061090.1:43117645-43122645 GCF_015104395.2 Macrobrachium nipponense
ACGCTGAACTGATTTTTATTAAAAACATTCGAGATTGTATGTCAGTTGCCAAATCGTTACGTTGTTGAGATATAATTCCTTGACCACGAACCTTTCCATATGGAACGAATTTTAGTCTGATATCTACGATAACCGAAACCCTTCTTATTATTTAAATCTGCCTACAAACAAAAACAAAACAAAAATTAGTGGCAAACTTTGGCGGTGTTATCTATCCAAAATAACTTGGTGTAGGTTTCGCAAAAAAAAAAAAAAAAAAAAAAAAAAAAATCAAATTTATGTTTTAAGGTCTACATGTCAGAAGAAAAAACCATAATGTCTAAATATCAAAGAAAATATAAACAAATAATGGATTGTCACTGAGGTACTGAACAAATGGTTAAATTGTTACATGTGTTATTATTCAAGGTTATCTTAATTTATTACTGAGTCTCCGGAAAGCTATGCACGTCTGTGAAAGGTAAATTTAACAGAAATTAAAAAGAAATAACTGTATATTTAGTTCGAAGGGTATAAACACTAAAAGTAGACTCGCGTCCTTTTTTCTACTATTCAAAATGTTAGTTTATTCAGTAATTATATTTTGAGAAGGTTTGTTTCTACCGGTGTTAATCAAAATTATTCTTATTTTCTAAGCTTCTTAATATTCCAAGCCAGAGTCAACAGCAGTTCTTTAATATTCGGTAAAATAAATGACGCGCTGATTAAAACTTAAAATACAACGATCCACAGATTCAAAATCTAATTTTTTTTTAGAATAATCCAAACAGAAAAATCATATGTTCAGCGGTCAGAAGACTTTATTTGGAAGATGAAGCCATCTTAGAATTTTATGCTCAGTAAACCATGGGATTTTCCGAGGCCTTGTTGATCCGTACCCAACAATTATGAGTTCTTTGAAAATACCTTCCGACAAATAAATACTACATATCCGAATATCCAACCTAGGTATGCTGGACTTGGTAAATGTTCCTTACATAGGGATGCATGAGAATACAAATGTTGTAAATCTAAGAACTGATAATGATCCTCCTATGCAAGTATATGAAGTAGCTAGCACCATTTTTTTTTTTTTTTTTTTAACTAGTGTTTCATAATATGCTCTCTACTTCAGCAATACTTGTGAAAGATATTGTTAGTTATTTTCAAGTATCTGTGTGTGCGAATGGAGAGAAACTGAAGCACCACAAAATCACATAATTCCGTTTAAAAAGGAGGCCATTTCTCGTCCTCCATCATTGAAAGAAGAGCAATCGTACTTACTTGACGTAGGCCCGAGAAAACAACTGACGTCGTGAGCCACTTACCTGAAAAATAAAAGAAATACTTTTTTTTATCAAAAATTATCGCTACTTAAATAATAATGGTATAAAGATTTACGCCATTATCAGATACATATAAGCGAGAGAGAGAGAGAGAGAGAGAGAGAGTACTTTTCATACAAGTATTACAACCATTATATGAACCTTACCAGTGTACAGCGGGGATAAGGAAGGAGGTATCTACGAAATAAGCTACTTCGCTTGGAAACAGGAGACACGGCGCAAAAGGACGCACTGTTATCTGCAGGAGCAGGAGCAGTTGCAGGAGCAGCAGCGGCCGGAGCATCATCATCAAATCCCCCTTACACTTGCAAGTCCTCTTCTTCTCCTTCAGCGAACTCGTAGAGGCTTTGGGCGTAATCCAGCCGAAGGAGTTGAAGGGTAAGCTCTTGCCCTGATAAATTGAATTCCGTAAGTTTTCTCCAATGAAACGCAAAAGAAACCCAGATAGATATCCTTTAAAAAGAAGGGGGAGGCGGGGGGTTGGTGTTGTTGCCGGTGTGGAATTGGAGAATAGCAAGGCTGGGGAAAGGAGAGCGGTCAAAGTAGGGTTTTTTTTTCACTCTCGTCTTCAAAATGTCGACACAAAAACATGCAAACACCGCTGTTCGAAATAAAACATACTATTCGACTATATACATAATCAGATGAAATTTAAGTATATGTGTGTGTGTGTGTGTGTATGCACCTTTTTACATCAGATATAGTGTAACGGTAAGTTTATCGGGTGTCTTATCATTTCAATCAATTCTATGGCATTTCAATTATGTATTAAAAATTATAGAAATGTATAGTTAGTGAGATTTTGGTATGAAGCAGAAACTTTGACTTTGTTTTCAATAATTCATTGTATTTTTTTCTGGATGCTAGTAAGAGAATTACTTTCCAAAAATGTTCATTGCTATTAACTACGTATTGCTAAGTTACTATTACTCATCTAATAAGAATACTGCAAAGGTAACAAAGAATAATAATTTTCTTTGTTTACAAATCTTTCTGTGCAGTACTCAGTGAAGTGTCCAAAGTGTCGAAATGACTACGCACACAGAGAAAATGTCGTGTTTGGAGGAGAACGTGTTCTGGGAACTAAAACTTTTTATTTTAAATGTGAAACATGGGGTTACTAAATCCTGATACTATTTCTATGAATCTGACTATTTATTACAGTGACTTACAACTATTAAGGCCCACGGGGAAAAACCAGTGTCCTCGCGACTGCCGATTCCATTTGGGAACACCACGGAAGAGGACTACAAATAACCAAGTATTTATGCAAATATTAATATTTGTTTAGTACTAATAAGATCAGGTTAGTTAAGGGTGGTTCAAGGGGTCTATGGCATGCCATCACTATCAGGTATAATGAGGTCTCCATAGCATAGGTAGATTAGGGAAGGTTAGTTAGGATACATCCCTGTATTTTACAGTAGAATTTCGTACGACCTCCTTCAGGCTAGTCTAGGGGTGAACACCCTAGGGCTAGTAGCATTCGGCGCCTCTGGTTAAGTTAATTTACCAGGTATTTAACTGACTTTCGTTTTCCCATACACAAAAACTGCCCCAAATACATTAACATTTCATGAAATACTAGAGAAACAACATCTATGGCTCTTTCACATTAGAGGGGTAGCTCAGAAAATAGTTCATCTCCTGAATTTCTCCTATATTCTTTAAATGAGATTATTTTTCATACCTGGATGTGCCCCATTCCAGTAAACTGATTAACTGATGCCTAAATACTTGCTTGCATCAAACAAGGCAACGAAGGTGAACAGAGGTTCATAACAAATACTAGTATGCCCAAACAACTTGATAATGATGAAGAATTGCACCTGGATCCACTTCTATTTAAGATGAGTGGGCTACCAATCATGAAGTGTTAACCAATCCTCCCCATACATTTATACTGCATGGGCTATTAAAAGCGTTAGATTTTATAATATCAACAAGTGTAGGTTTACGTTGCTTCTTGTGCCCATCACCGTCTTTGCTGTAATGTGATCCAATTTTGGGCAACATACTGGCGAGGACAAGAGTGGTACACTGAGCTTTTGGCATGTTGCTTGATAATACAAAGGACTTACATCTTATAATCCTCAACATAATTTAGAATCCCAGCCCTTTGAGTTGTGAGGTAAGTGCCGTATCCACTGCAAACAATTGTTTTGTTGAACAGTACTACTTTTATGGAAATAAGGTGTGTAAATGTTGAGTACTGATAAAAATAAAAGTTGAAGCTATTGAGATAAAGTGTTTCTGCATTACGTGCATAGTTAGATGGGATGAGAGAGCATTGAAAGTTTTGCAGCTTATTTCAAACAGTTCTGGTTATGATTCACACCATCATCAATACGTTCTGAATAGCCTTTGTTCAAAACCTTATTATCAATAGAGAACTCCCACTTGCATATTTAGTGCCTGAGACTTGCAGTAAGAAAGCTCTTCGGTTTGAAAATTATCAGTAAATATAGTGTGACGAGGTGCTTATATTGACAGTAGCTACAGATACTCGACGTCTTACATTCTCCAGAGTAAATTTGCGCAAAAAAAAATAAAATAAATAAATAAAAAAAATTCTGACAACAGAAGCGGAGGCGTCTGAACGTTTGTATACCCTAACAGCCTAGTGCTTAATCATTGAGTTGTTAGTAACTTGCTATGGCACGATAATACAACCTCCAGACTCGATAACCAGGGTTGTAGTAGTATCAACAATGGCGATGCCCGTCATTTCAAAAACCCCGTGTGACCTCGACTGTTTACACAACACAATTCTCTTTGTAACATAGGTTATGGAGACATCGTAAAAAATAAGAAAAGGCGGATTGCTAATCTCACTTCTTGAAATTGATGAGTTTGCTTAAAACTAAAGACATATGATATACAACTGTTAGTAAATGTATAATACCCCAAAACGCAGCGTTACTAAAATATAACGAGCGGTAATAAAAAAAAACCCTAAGAAAAATAAGCAATAAAAACTGCTTTTATATCTGACATGACCTCCGTCCCAGATGTTCTAAAGCCTATGTTTTGCGTGGACCCACCGCAACCGACAAATCCTCTTGCATATCGCACACAGCACGTCCAACGCATCACACGCAGGTGGGAATGAGACGCCCCAACAAGAAGGGTACCATCTGCGCCATCTAACTCACTTCTTCCTAAATAGAACATGCTCCGCCTTGATTTCAATTCATTCTAATCGCCCTTTTCTTCTTCGTCAATCTGGCTGTCAAGTCTTCTTGCTTTTTTTGTCTCTCCCTCGGCACCTCTTCTTGCGAAAAACCTATTTTCACCTTACGACGTTTCCTGGAGTCATCTTCAATCCCCTTCTGACTTCTTATCTTCCTTCACGCCAATTTACTACTTCCACCTTCGTTTACTGCACCCTATTCCTCACTTCCCTCCACGTCCTCTTTCTCTATATCCCGATCAAAACGGTTTCCCCCCAGAAAATATTTCAACATGAAAAGACTAATCGCATCAAAGTCACTCCAGAAAGGAGGCCATTTCCTTAAGTGGGAAGCCCCTTTCAGCGAGGTAGATATGCGCTTACTGCTTTTCCCTTCGGTAGACTCCTCTCCTATCCTCAGTCCCGGTGGCCGGGTGTTTAGGTAACTAACCCTAAGTGAATTGAAGGCTGCTATTTTTATCATGTATAAGATGTATACTATG
>NC_061090.1:43125145-43140130 GCF_015104395.2 Macrobrachium nipponense
CATTATGTGGCTGGTATCATTGCTATTTTTAAAACCCTTAGTTCGTTCCTAAAGACCATTTAAAATACAAATTTTATATATTTTGATCATTGATCATTCTGATATCTGTGTTATATACCTTAACATACTACCTTTTGCCTAAGGAATCTGTCTATGCATAACTATGTATACAGACACATCAGATATGCCAAAAAATGAATACCATACACATTTTCCTGGAACCGAAGTTTAATTATTATAATTGAAATTTACAATATCGCTCTCTCTCTCTCTCTCTCTCTCTCTCTCTCTCTCTCTCTCACTATGGTAAATGTTTAACAACCACAGATCTCTTCCATCTCCAAGAAAACATTTTCTATCTTTTGTCCTTTAACTGGCGATCATCTCAGGCCCGACTCGACTCTGTACTTTACAAAAATTCTAAAATTTCAGTTTTCGGAGCATTTAATCTCCAGACTTTCCAATTTTCTCAGATGGCAATTTCCCCTCTTAATCATATCTCTGGCTTACGGCGACTCTAATCTGCCAGTCTATAAATTTCACAAGCTTTCAATTTCCCGACATAATTAACTTCAATTATAACTAACTCGCACTCTATTTCTGTCGGGACGTTCCCGAAACCCTCCTCCTTAAGTTGACTGAAGTGTATTCCGAGGTTCTTCGATATTTCTCTTCATAACATTCACGTTTTCACATTTCCTTTTATGCCATCATCTCATCGTCAGCTTCACTTTGTTTCATGATATTATACTTTGGTTTTCTGCTCTTTTGTTAGCGCCCACTTAAATTCGTATAGACTGACTACAATCACAGATTCAATATACACCGGATTGTTACGATGAGCGAAGTGGAGTAGTTTTGGGCATGGTCAGACTTTGAGGTGGACAGCTTATAACCCATATATGTGACTTTCACTGGCACAGCCTCTCAGAGGAAGTCGTGCAATTGAAATTTTAGAAGTTCAAGCGAAGGTGCAATTATTACTGCCCTAATACTATTCTGCTTTCATTTTAATACATTTTAATGTATTCGTTAATTTATTAATTTATTTATTAATTTTTTTTATAAGTGGAATCTCTTCTTTCTGTATTTCGCTTTATATCCATTAACTGCATCTTAATGAACACCATATTCTTTGGAAGCTTGAATTACAAGTCAATGGCTCTTGTGGCCTTGTTCCATTTGAATATGTTTCATCTTCTGAACAAAAACAACAACAATAATAATAATAATAATAATAATAATAATAATAATAATAATAATAATAATAATAATAATAATACTGGAAAAAGGCCACAGACACTGACGCCTTTCCAGAATCCTAGTTCAGAATCGAAAGGGTACCACTTTCTGGAGCCACCTTTTCTAGGGGAATTATTTTATGTCCACTTCAAATAGTATGAGCAGCTAGAGATATCCTTCAAAGCTATTAGATTAAATAAAAAACTTATCATTACCCAAAGCGAGGGCTGATAAAAATATCCACTTACTTCGTGGTAAATCCTGAAACTTGTTCATTCTTCCACTAAGTCTAAAAGTGTATAAATGATGATTAAGGGTTCTAATAAGTTTACGATTGTCTTGCCCCAGCATTCCACATTCCGCAGGCTATGCTTAATTCCAACACGCATATCTAACGAGGGTCAAAATGACCCCGTCTAAAAAAAATAGGAGAGAAATCCTAACTGGGAAACGAACCTACCTTTGAGTGTCATAGTCCCTTCGAATGCACCTCAGTAGCTAGCTGAAAATCAATTATTAAAAACTCTAGGCGAATTCAAACTCCCGCTATTACAAAAACATAGTCTTTATTTCCCAAAACAGCTAACATGAACATGGAATAAAATGAATTAAAGAAAATCCCTAAGATACTGATCAAATCACTATTACTCTTCCACAAATTCATTTTATATAAGTTCCCCCATTATCTACTTCTGGCCAATTATTCATTAGTCTTTATCAATAACTGTCAACATAAGTCTAAAGAATCCATTTTTTAAACAGTGACTTTGAATCTATCTGAAAAGGAAAATATAATTATCAAACAGTGAAATGTTAAGGTTCTTCAATAAATTGAGTGCCTCACCACACTTCCCTTTCTCTAGAAACTGAACTCAATGTCACTACATAAAAGATATAACTTTTCAAATTCTTTTCACTTTACCTTTTCCGATGGATCTTAGTGCCTTCCTCTACGGCTTGTTTCCACACACAATCAATATCAGGTAATGTCCGCTTAATCACCTCACTAGGGTTTTTTTATTCCATCTATTTTGTCTTACAAAAGTATGTATGTACAATGACCAACAAATGCACGGATACACGCATGGTACTGAACACAAAAATGTTCGAACACAAGTCTATTCTGTGCGTTTCAATTTTCCCATGTACATGATTTATTTAGCAATCGTACTTGATGACCTGAAGTGACCTGAAGTAACCTTTACTTGCGGTTTACCTCATATCTCTGGAATGCGCTCCCATATCATTCCCACAAATGGCGTGTTTTCGACTTGTGTCTCATATTCATGTTAATATATATCTGCTTATACATCTAACCAGCACCTTAATATTTACATGCATGCACACATATATCTATATATATATATATATATATAACATATATATATATATATATATATATATATATATATATATAAAAGCTGACGGTTGGACAGTGTATGTATCTATGTGTATGTTTGCTACCGACAGCAAAACTACGGAACCGAACTGAACCAAAATTGGACTGTATATGTAGTTTTTCTAAGGGATGGTTTTTAGCCGAATGTCACTTTCATTCGGATATCCGACCTTGGTAACTTCTTTATTATTATTCATAGAGAAAAAAAAACATTATTCTGATAAGAACTTTTCACGAGGACTGCAATTGCACTCTTACTTTTCTTCTAAGATGAAAATAATGATGATACATACATACATACATACATACATACTATACATACATACATAACATACATACACACACACAATATATATATATATATATATATATATATATATATATATAATATATATATATATAGCTATATATATATATATATATATATATATATATAGAATATATTATTATAAGCTGCTCGCCCCTCAGTATACAATTTGGGGATGTGACCTTCTGGCACTCCTAAAATGGTCTTGTGAGGCGGGATGGGGTTTATAACAAACAAAAATCTATGGCAGAAGGCCGAGATTACTGAAAAGGAAGAATTTACATAAACTCTGGACTTTAGTTTAAATGAACTATATTTACATTTAAATTACATGTAGGTCCAGAAATTAATAGAAGGTGGTTAATTGCAAGTCCACCGGAAACATGAGGCTGGGAATTGACAAAGACCCCAGAGATATGAGTTTGCGCAAAGCGGGTTATTTAAATGCAAGTGTTGTTTCCAAGGGTTCCCGATATTTCTCTCACAATCAGGCACTACATTTCTCTACAAAGAGATTGCATTTAGCATCAGTACTAAGGCGAGGGACACGTGGGAAAACATTACACATTACTTGCTCTTAGCATTGAATATTAAAGCTCACTCAAGGGGGCATAAATGACTAGGAGCTTATACAGAAAGGAATACTACATTGCTTGAGTAACTAGGGGGATGTTTAATATCATTACAAGCATCTGAAGGGGAATTAATCACAGCATTGAACCAAAATTAGGGAGCAAGAAGCTAAACCAAGGAGGAGGGGGGAAAGTTGCTTTGGAAGGATGAAATGAAATACAGACAAGAGGTAAAACCATTCACTGACTGCACTAGAAATTAGTCTCACAGTACCTGGAAATCCTTGGTATTGTTGTCTTCTCATCTGCTGATATTTCTGTGCACTATGGAGGGTATAAGAGCACTTGTGGGATCCCCAGAGGAAGCAGAGGAGCAAAAACAGCGGAAGGGGAGCTCTGCAGGTGAGAGGTATCTGGGAAATCTGAGAAAGTTCTGAGAGCTGTGGCCCCATCCTTTTAAAATCTCGTCATCAATGTGCTCCTCCCCCATTCAGGACACCAAGGGAGATTAATTCTAGGCAGCCAATAAGAGTAGAGATGATTTAGGGAGAACAGAGGCTTTCAGTTCAGAGGGGCAACTCAAGAATGAATGAAATTGTTTATAAAGAGGTATTACTTTTCATTGGTTCTGGCTTAAAATCCTGAAAAATATAGATATAATATAGATAGATAGGATAGATAGATAGATAGATATATATATATATGTATATATATATATATATATATATATATATATATATGGTATATATAAATACAGCACTTAAATCCATGGGACTGCAAACTTGAGAATGTACCGTAGATTTAAGGATATTCTCAAGCAAGTGTTCCTTCATTTATACACTGGATTCATATACATATATATATATATATATATATATATATATATATATATATATATATATATTTATATATATATATATATATACATACTATATTATATATATATATATATATATATATATATATATATAATATATATATATATATATATTATATATAAATATATACATATATATATATACTATATATATGTATATATATATATATATATATATATATATCTATATATATATATGTGTGTGTGTGTGTGTGTGTGTGTGTGTATGTGTGTATACATATATGTCAGATAAGTGTAAATGTGACTCCACGATATTCCATTACAAAATTTATGAGTTTTATAAAAAATATGCAGGTTTTTTTAAAGAAAATCTGCTTGGAACAAACATTGGACATTTTATATTTTATCTCTGATAAATAGTATATCCATAAATACATAGGCTGGTTGATTGAACCAAATGTTATTGATATACATGACAGATCATCTCTTTTTATTTTTTCCTATTCAACGGATTAATTGTAACACATGCTTCAGCTACAGTTAATAACAATATTTATAAGTTTATATGCGCCTCTGAATACTGTGCCATAAACGATACAGCAATAAATTAATTTTCGTTCACTAATAACTGAAAATATAAGTGAGCTTAAAGCTACATATAAACTGTCAACCGATATGACGTGATTGTACAGTTACAAAAATATCTGAAATTATGCCGACTGTCACAGAATTCAGTGTGCTCAGGTCTAAAGATATCTTGCACTTCACAATTCACTTAAGAGATCCGTCACTGAATAATGTCTTCATACCGACAGGTTAATAATAATTAAGAGACCAAGTCCAACAGGGGAGAGCACTACCGATCGAACTGCAGAACTTGGCTGAAGTTTTGAATCAAGTACCTTCAAACTTGCACACAGCCCACCATTCCTGCCACTACCAGAAGTTTCTTATGGATGGTTCTCATTACCTCCCTCCGGCGCTTCGTCACATTCATCACGATCTGTCCTCTGGTCTCAAATGCGAGACTTCTTTTGTATTCTGAGCTTAAGCCACATGGAGTGACAAGAGGGAACTGCAAGATATTTTTCGCAAGACAAATTGCTGAATCGGGGGACATAATGCGACTTTTAACTAGCCAACTTCCTAAGTTGCATTCTTTTCATGTGATTCAGTCCTTTTTGCCAGGGTACCTACTCACATGACATCACTCCGTGTGGTTTTTTTGTTAATAAGTTCATGATCATGATGAGCGTGATGAAGTACCAACAAGAGATACTAAAAACTAACCCAAGATAATATTTTAGCTATAATCATGATACTACTTGAATATCAATGCTTACTAGCTTAACAGTTTAAGCGTTACACTGGAATACTCTCTTGTTACAACCGATTGTGGTTTGTCCTAAGTGAATATCAGCACCTCCCTTCAGATTGACCCTCTTTATTATTTTCAAGACAAGGACTATTTGTGATGATCTCCCATTCTTTTTTCAACTTGCAGACTATTGTAAAAAAACATCCTGATACACTATTTACACGCATTTTGTACACCTCAAATATGTATGTATGTGTATAATATATACCTACATACATACATGTATATATATATATATATATATATATATATATATATATATATATATATATATATATATATATTATATATTATTCAGAAGACGAAACCTATTCATATGGAACACGCCCACAGGGGCCACTTACAGGATACTGGTGGGTAGTGGTCCTTAGGTGACCCATGGGTCTACATTAATCCTTTAACAGAATCGACAGGTAGGTAAAAGTAGAGAGGCTGAGGATGTATGGTATAGAAGATCAGCTAAGTTTATGTTAAAATACATAGACTGGAGAGTAACTTACTTGGTAGAAAAGTAGGCCACAGACAACATTGTGCTATGTCCCCATGTTTTACTGATATTTTTGTGGATAGCGCAGGGTAAGAAATCAAAATTATATGTATGATCAATGCTGTGGGGTAAGGAAAGAAGTCAAAACTGAAGTGTAGAATGACTGATCTTTGCACATGAAAAAAAAGTACTGAATTTTTGAAGGCCAAACAAAACAAAAACTACAGGGACAGTGAAAGTCTAAAAGTGTTTGTTAAGGAAAGCTGAGAGTAAATGTAAATAAAGTGAATGTAAATCATTGCTAATCAAAACCAGGAAAATGGCGCAAATGAATGTCAATAGGGATGATGTAATAATGGAAATGGTTGATTCCTTTAAGTCTAAATGAGCAAAAACCGTACAATAGAGGATGGTAGATAAAAGCAGTGAGTCACAGGACAAGTGAAGCAAATGTGTGTGCACAAGACTGTTAAAGACTTGGGATATCCATGGACTCTAAGGTGAGGTATGAAGGGATTGCTGAGCCATTTCTTCATATATGGATGTGCAGTGTGCATACAGAATGTGATTCTTAGAATGTATGACTATATTTCTATGACTTCGGAGCTGTCTAATTCTAGAATTAATATAACCCAAATACATGTACACTGAATGATTAAATAAGAGGAAGAAGCCTAAAACGAATCCACTCACCCACAAAATTTTGCATTTGGCCACATTTAGACAATATTCCAAACCCATATTAACATAAATGAATGTTTGAATAAGCCAAGATACTATATGGTATAAATTGAACACACTGACTTGAATTGTTTATTTCCATTTTAACATGAAAGTAACCAACACGTTCAATTATCAAATTTACTCTGTTAGTGTTTGTATACACTTTACATTTTTACTTGATTATATGCCCATATGAATAACCAATGTCGAATGTGAATGACTAAGAGGACCGCCCACCTACGGTTAATCGGCTCATAGGTTTCTATAGAACAAATATCTAGAGCTTAATTTGATGACTGAAAAGTTTACTGATATATTCAGAAATCTCTACCCTATCTGTGTTATGGCAATAAACTTGCATGGCACCTGACAGGAAATACATACATTTCAGGAATTCTAGAAAATAGCGTGGTGGATCCTTGCATGAAAAAATGTAAGCATAACGTGGCAACGTGATTGTTAAGAACTGATCCTGAATGAAGTCATAGACTATTCTCATAACTTCATCTCTTCTAGTGATGTCTTCATATGAAATGACTGTGCAGAACAGTGACGCACAGCATGCAGTCTTAACCTCTATCAAATATTTTTATCATCTAGATGATTATACAATATTAAAAAGTTATCTTTCTTCTCCTAAAGCCGTGATATATATCGAATAATACATTTCCTTATATTTTCCTTTTGTTGCTCTTAGTACGACTTTCTCTCTCTCTCTCTCTCTCTCTCTCTCTCTCTCTCTCTCTCTCTCTCTCTCATACATACACCCATCTCTCTACCTCTCGCTCTATTTTTACAAAAGTCATCATTAGCAGCAGCGTCCTCGGGCAGGAGCTGATCAAAGTAGACAGTTTCGAAGCATCAGAGGATATTACAGAAAATCAATACTCTCTCGCACCCTATCTATCTATCTGTCTATCTATCTATCTATCTATCTATCTATCTATCTATCTATCTAAATCCTTTTGTCTGAGTATTCATGTGAATTTGGAGACAAAGAGGTACAGATAAAGATATCTGTGTGCCCTCCGGTTTCCCGACCAACGTATTTCTCCTTTCACTCAACTCCAGAATATTACAGTTTACAAACCTTTATTCTAGAAAAAAAAAGAAACAAACACAAGGCTAGAATGTTTTGAACATTGTTTTTGAAAGGTGATTTTTGTCAAACTGTGTTCATGTGTGATAGCTACGTAACCAATATCATAAACTTCAATCAAGGGGACTGACTACAATCCATCCATCACGGTTACGCATGCATTCAAATGTATTTCTACGTACATGCTCCCACATCAATCGCGATAATTCAGCAATATTTTTGTGGCTATGGTAATATACGGGTAAATCCCTCTATGTTTACAATTCCTGTCGTCCAGCCTGGGGCCAGTCTCTTCTTCTGTTGGCCTCATACAATATACAATACCTAAAATTATTACAATCTTTCTTTGTATAGACTGATATTGGCCACACCCCCCACCCCCACAAAAAAGTCGGTAATTCCTCTGAACACGTAAGTCACCCGTTCCATTCAAGCTGCAACCATGAGGGGGGGTTTTTTTTTTTTTTTTTGTTTTTTTTTTTTTTTTTTTTTTTTTGTCTCCGTTAAGTATATCTGGGCCTCAGTTTACACATAACGTTTCCAAGAGGTGAATGAAATGGCTGGGAAAAGGAAATAGTGATTTTTTCTTACTTGAAAGAAATAGCAGATTTGTGTGTATTCTTCACATTTTACCAAATCAAAATAGTCATTGCAGGCACTACTACAAGGACTACGGAGGGAATGCTGACTCCAGGGTTCAGCCTAAAGCACGAGTTCTTTAATTTATTCTCATTTTAAGAATCTTTCAATCAGAACACACACACTTCAATTATGTTTCCACATATATCTAAGATTGGGGTAAATGGGTTGTTACGGGATATGTCTCAGCTGGATCAGTTGATAGTATCTTAATTTACGTAAATGTTAGATCCTCAATAGAAGAATTGGGGCCTTCTTCTTTGTTTCCTTAGCTTCAAATTCTTAATCCCTGGTGTTTGTCCCTAGCAGTAATCATTTTCCTTAGTTGGCGAGCAACAAATGAATCCTGTATGGGTTCCACTACATCAATGTAGAACAAATTAACAACTGGTGCCCAATCCGAGTATGAGTGTTTAGAACAGATTTCCAGTTACTAGTAGAATCCATGCCCGAAGAAGGTTGGATAATGAATGAGGATTGTTCAACAGCTAGAAAAGGAGTACTGGGATCCAAGTAACAACATACAACCTTGGGTATTGGATGAAACTCAGGCTATAATACTTATAAACAAGCTATACTTGTTGAAAAATATCATGGAGGAGATGAGGAAAGAAAAGTTGAATGTGCTAAGGTCTCAAGTCTAGTGCAGTGAGAGATGGTAATGAATTTATGTAAAATCAGGCAGATAATGACGACTAAGACCTGCATTAAGAAAATGGCACTGGATTTAGGGTGGTATCCAGATTTTATTGATGAAATATCCCTGGTTATAAGCAAAAGAGGAAAATAATTGTCTAATAGTGATGGACCACTCATAATATCAAAAGAAGAAAGACAATGCCGGGCAGAAAATGTTTATGACGCCATGAATAAGAGATGAAAGGATTACTAGATTTATATACAAGAAACTAGAGAGTACTGAAATGTTCATAAATAATTTCGAAGTTTTTTGGTGAAATTCATAACAAAAAGAAGAAAAAAAACTCTGGAGATAGAAAGTACCTGGCTTCAATAGACAAGCAGCAAAAATTATTTTACTGAACAAGACATAATACCTCAGAGACTAAGGTGACTGAAAACTGACAGTCACGGGAAAGATAGGAAAGCACAAGGCTTGACCGGGTGCAGCTATAGAGGCACTGTGGTTGTGATGAAAGGCTGGAGGAACAATATATAAAAATCTTTAGAGATGAATTATCTTCTGATATTTATGGGGAGACATTCTGCAGATTCGATGGGATTTAGAAATTCTTTTCTGACGGCTTCTGTGGATTGCGAAAGGTCATTTGACAATACCCACAAACCTATCTTTATAAGTGCAAAACTGAAAAAATATCTATAAACAAAGTAGACAAAGTTGGTATTAACAGTTTTATCAAAGTAATGTATAGTAAATAATGGGATGCTACAGGGAAATTTATATCTCATATTGCTGTTAATCTTCTCACGGATTTTAAAAAGAAAAAAAGCCGAAAGAATTAGAATACAAAGTCTTTTTTTATTTATTTATTTTAGAGAGATAAGATATAAGATAAATATAATGAATAGATACATATTAGGAGTGAGTATGCATAAAGGGATGAGAGAACACTAGTCGGTAAAAAAGGGTTGAGAAAGTTGAATCTTTCAAATATTTGGTTATCATGATATATCCAGTATTGGTTCTCTCGAGTTTAATTTATTGAACAACTGAAAAGGGCAAATGAAAACCAGAATAATATTTGTGAATCAAATAGATTGAAATTGGCTGCGAAAGTTTTATTATACGCAAGTTTAAAACGATCTCAAACTATATCTAAAAGATTTAGTCAATTTGTTGATAATTCTTAAAGTAGAATATTTGAAGTCATATGGCAGGATAAAGTGAAAGATGACACTGTAAAGGAAATTACAAAAGTTCCATACTTAAATGAGGTAATAATGAAAGGGAGATGGAGATGGTTTGAACATGTCCCTTGCAACCCCTGAGGGAAAATGGTCACCGTGACCCAGTTAATCAGTCGGTCGTCTGGCCACCAGATGAGTTTGAAGCCCAGACTAGTTGGATAGAACGATGTGTCCGAGAGACTAGAGACATGCGAGGTCTGTGGATGTGAATGCATGAGGATATCAAGGGGCCTTTTCACACGGGGGGGGGGGGGGAGTCGCACGGTTATTCAAATGTGATGACGTTATATTTTTATTACTGCATATTCCTAACTTATATTTTCGTATCAGCCCCTTTCTTGGCATTTTAAAATTTTGCATTACTTTGTCATTTACTCTAGCGTAAACCATTGCACATAATTTTAATTGGATGGATAAAGTGTTAGGTATTGGATCAAACAAGAAAAAATATTATAACATACCGATCAATTAACAATCATCTATTTATCTTTTATTCTGTTTTAGCGTAACTTTTCTTTGCACGATGTAGAGTAGTGCTGCATTAAGGCTCTCAATAATCATTTGCAATAATAATAGAGTAATATACTAAGTTTCCTTATTAACACGAGGACAATGATAATGACATTACATAACAACAAACCGCCCCTTTAAATACACCATGACATTGCTATCACTGAAAGGATAATAAATAGTAAATGCTGCGTCATGGTGCTCATACAAATGCGGTTTAACCTTCAAAAAATGTTACCATCATCTTAAGAATTCCAATTTAAAGAAAATTAGACATTATTCTTTTTATAATACTATATACTCGGATCTTCATGTCATGAGGAAATAGCTCCAAAGGGTGGTACCGACTGTGTTAATTACAAATGTCGAAAATGATCGTGCCCATATTCATAGACGGTGACTTGCCTTCGATGGCAACGAAAACTACTATTTACTAACAGCCAACCAAACATATTGCCAAGAACCAAAGTTGTATTTATTCACATATCAAAATCCAGCGGCATACTGTGTAGCAAACTTATCACTGCCACAGTCCATCTATACATTACCGTACACAAATAAAAAAAAGTTATGGTTAGAGACATAAATGAAAATTATACTTTAAGATGAAACGAGAACTAGGAAGTATAGCATAAACAAAATAAACCAACAGCAAAGGACACTTATCAGTATTTATTATAAGGATAACTTTCAATAAGCAAATAGAAAACTGTTATTGGCCTTTCACCTCCAGTATAATGAAAGCCTGACAAACCACAGCGTCATCTGTAAAAACATCAATGAGTTCCCATCTTGACTCGGAGAGCGACGGTAAACTAAATTTGCCACCAATACATTTTAGATTAGTTCTCTCACATCTTGATGACAAAAACATCTATCTTTCTCTGGAAACTTTCTTAAGCCTAATTCAAGTTATCGGTGTCGTTCGAGAGAGGCAAATGGATAAAAAAAAGGCTGGTGGAAATAGGCCTAGCATATCGTTCCCGAAACAAACTGTGAAACTCGCTTGCCGTAATCAAACTTTTTTCCTGTTATGGCCCACAAGTTTGAGACCTAACCCTCTTCCACAACCGGCAAGAGCTGAATGCCAGTATTCCGGTCGGTTTTAATGAAATTCTTAGAGGGGTCCACCGATATTGCGGTCTCTTTACACTCCACTCTGCATGTGAATGTTAATTATCTTCTTCGCTTTCTTCTGATCATGACACAAACAAATTGAATAGTCAGGAGTACGAAAGAGAGAAAGAGAGAGAGAGAAAAAAAGTGAATAGCAGTTCATTACCCTATAGTAAAGGAAAAAAAGCTCGCAAGACATATGATACAATTAAAGGCGACTCCAAGAAATATGCTCTCTCTCTCTCTCTCTCTCTCCTCTCTCTCTCTCTCTCTCTCTCTCTCTCTGTATGTGTGTGTGTGTGTGTGTTAAAAGTTCATATTGAAAATCTTATAGATGGTTATTTTAGGGTTATCCCGCAAGGCTCAGTATGAGATATTATCGACAAAAACACTAAAACATCAAGTCATCATTTATGGAATTTTTCATCTCAAAAGATGCTCTTCTCTCTGTTATCAAACGAAGGGGCTACCCAGCCATTAAACGTAAGGCCATTGCTATTTTTTTTCTTTATAGAACAACTTTTCAGATTGGTCACTGGACTAATTCATCATTCATTTTATAAATGATGAAGTTCCTGCTTTTTTGTTAAAGAAAGTAGTTCATTCTATCGCAAAACCACTTGCAATATTATTAAGACAAAGTGTAGATACAGGCAAGATTTATGATGAGCACAAATTAGCATATATTACCCCTACTTTCAAAAGTGGATCAAGACTAGAGGCAAGTAATTATAGGCCTGTGAGTCTAACATCACATATTATGAAAGTGTATGAAAGGGTAATGAATAAAAATATTATGAAACATTTAATAAAAAATCATTTGTTTAATATAGGACAACATGGTTTCGTACCCGGAAAAAGTACACAAACCCAACTGTTAGTCCACCGTGAGAACATATTCAAAAATATGAAAAGCGGAAATGAAACAGATGTGGTTTATCTAGACTTTGCAAAAGCTTTTGACAAGGTAGATCATAATATATTAGCGAAGAAAATTAGAAAACACAATATCGTGGATAAAGTAGGAAGATGGTTAAAAGAATTTTTACACAACAGAAAACAGATAGTTATTGCAAACGATGAGAAATCGGATGAAGCCAAGGTAATATCCGGTGTGCCACAAGGTACGGTGTTAGCTGCAATACTGTTTGTTATTATGATTGAAGACATAGACAGTAATGTTAAGGATTCGGTAGTGAGTAGTTTCACCGATGACACAAGAATAAGTAGAGAAATTACTTGTGATGAAGATAGGAACGCTCTACAAAGAGACCTTAACAAAGTATATGATTGGCAGAGGTAAAGAGGATGGTATTTAACTCTGATAAATTTGAATCAATAAATTATGGAGACAGAGAAGGAAAGCTATATGCATATAGGGGACCTAATAATGAGACAATCACAAATAAGGAAGCAGTTAAAGACCTTGGCGTGATGATGAATAGGAACATGTTATGCAATGATCAAATAGCAATTCTATTGGCAAAATGTAAAGCAAAAATGGGAATGTTGTTACGGCACTTCAAAACAAGAAAAGCTGAACTCATGATTATGCTTTATAAAACATATGTTCGTAGTCCACTTGAATATTGCAATATGATATGGTACCCACACTATCAAAAGGATATTGCGACCAAATAGAGAGTGTACAAGGTCCTTTACAGCTAGAATAGAAGAAGTTAAGGACCTTGACTACTGGGAAAGACTACAATCCTTAAAATTATATAGTCTAGAAAGGAGAAGAGAACGCTACATGATAATTCAGGCATGGAAACAGATAGAAGGACTAGCAGAAAATATCAGAAAGAGCAAGAAGAGGTAGATAAATAGTGCCCAAAACTATACCAGGAAAAATAAGGAAAGCACACAGGACATTAATCCACTACGCACCAGCATCGATAATGCAGCGTCTATTCAATGCGTTGCCAGCTCATCTGAGGAATATATCAGGAGTGAGCGTAGATGTGCTTAAGAATAAGTTCGACAAATATCTAAACTGCATCCCAGACCATCCAAGATTGGAAGATGCAAAATATACCGGAAGATGTACTAGCAACTCTCTGGTAGACATTAGAGGTGCCTCACACTGAGGGACCTGGGGCAACCCGAACAAAATGTAAGGTCTGTAAGGTAAGGTAAGCTCAAATCTCATTTCAAATTAAAATCTCTTTTTTGAAATTAGGCATATAGGAATCTGATAGATTGCTCTACCCATAACTTTACAGAGCCGTGTTTCCCCTTCATCTTTTGTTTTATTGTTTTTTCTAAAATGATTGCTACGATAACTCCGTTGGAAAATATAAGCCTGCACTGACACTGATATACCCAGATACCTTGTAGTGAAGAATTGTTTCACCTGATTTGGGTTACAGTGAGACACAGTTATATAAAGCTTCATTATTAAATCTACTATCAAATAATATAAAATGCAAGATAAGCAAGTTTACACACACACACACACACACACACACTTACACACTATTCCCCAACAGGAAAGGGCTCCTGGAAGGGAAAAAACTGCAGTCATCGCCACGGTGATATTTCACGAACCTAAGCTAGCTTATCAGCAGGGTGTCGAGCACACATTTTGCAAAGGGCTGCTGACACGTGTACAATTGCGTTTTCTACCTATCAAACCCCTTCCCATTCAGGACTATTTCCCCTCTGTATAGCAAAGGGTACTTGAATCCACCCATCCACGTGTGCTATTCTTTTTGATATTCCGTCGAATCTTTCAATTCTTCGCTCTTGCATCAAGTCTTATTCCGATTACACAAAGGAAACAACC
>NC_061090.1:43140630-43148130 GCF_015104395.2 Macrobrachium nipponense
GGTTGTTTCCTTTGTGTAATCGGAATAAGACTTGATGCAAGAGCGAAGAATTGAAAGATTCGACGGAATATCAAAAAGAATAGCACACGTGGAAGGGTGGATTCAAGTACCCTTTGGCTATACAGAGGGGAAATAGTCCTGAATGGGAAGGGGTTTAATAGGTAGAAAACGCAATTGTACACGTGTCAGCAGCCCTTTGCAAAACGTGTGCTCGACACCCTGCTGATGAGCTAGCTTAGGTTCGTGAAATATCACCGTGGCGATGACTGCAGTTTTTTTCCTTCCAGGAGCCCTTTCCTGTCGGGGAATTGTGTGTAAGTGTGTGTGTGTGTGTGTAAACTTGCTTATCTTGCATTTTATATTATTTGATAGTAGATTTAATAATGAAGCTTTATATAACTGTGTCTCACTGTAACCCAAATCAGGTGAAACAATTCTTCACTCCAAGGTATCTGGGTATATCAGTGTCAGTGCAGGCTTATATTTTCCAACTTTGCGTCCGCCAATAAACGGAGTTATCGTAGCAATCATTTTAGAAAAAAACAATAAAACAAAAGATGAAGGGGAAACACGGCTCTGTAAAGTTATGGGTAGAGCAATCTATCAGATTCCTATATGCCCAATTTCAAAAAAGAGATTTTAATTTGAAATGAGATTTGAGCCTTCCACATGGAAATTAGTTCGACCCTTTACCATGTGTAGCAGTGATTATAAAATGAATGATGAATTAGTCCAGTGACCAATCTGAAAAGTTGTTCGATACAGAAAAAAAATATCAATGGCCTTACGTTTAATGGCTGGGTAGCCCCTTCGTTTGATAACAGAGAGAAGAGCATCTTTTGAGATGAAAAATTTCATAAATGATGACTTGATATTTTAGTGTTTTTGTCGATAACATCTCATACTGAGCCTTGCGGGATAACCCTAAAATAACCATCTATAAGATTTTCAATATGAACTTTTAACACACACAGAGAGAGAGAGAGAGAGAGAGAGAGAGAGAGCATATTTCTTAGAGTCGCCTTTAATTGTATCATATGTCTTGCGAACTTTTTTTCCTTTACAATAGGGTAATGAACCGCTATTCACTTTTTTTTCCTCTCTCTCTCTTTCGTACTCCTGACTATTCAATTTGTTTGTGTCATGATCAGAAGAAAGCGAAGAAGATAATTAACATTCACATGCAGAGAGGAGTGTAAAGAGACCGCAATATCGGTGGACCCCTCTAAGAATTTCATTAAAACCGACCGGAATACTGGCATTCAGCTCTTGCCGGTTGTGGAAGAGGGTTAGGTCTCAAACTTGTGGGCCATAACAGGAGAAAAGTTTGATTACGGCAAGCGAGTTTCACAGTTTGTTTCGGGAACGATATGCTAGGCCTATTTCCACCAGCCTTTTTTTATCCATTTGCCTCTCTCGAACGACACCGATAACTTGAATTAGGCTTAAGAAAGTTTCCAGAGAAAGATAGATGTTTTTGTCATCAAGATGTGAGAGAACTAATCTAAAATGTATTGGTGGCAAATTTAGTTTACCGTCGCTCTCCGAGTCAAGATGGGAACTCTGATGTTTTTACAGATGACGCTGTGGTTTGTCAGGCTTTCATTATACAGGAGGTGAAAGGCCAATAACAGTTTTCTATTTGCTTATTGAAAGTTATCCTTATAATAAATACTGATAAGTGTCCTTTGCTGTTGGTTTATTTTGTTTATGCAATACTCCCTAGTTCTCGTTTCATCTTAAAGTATAATTTTCATTTGTGTCTCTAACCATAACTTTTTTTTTTATTTGTGTACGGTAATGTATAGATGGACTGTGGCAGTGATAAGTTTGCTACACAGTATGCCGCTAGATTTTGATATGTGAATAAATACAACTTTGGTTCTGGGCAATATGTTTGGTTGGCTGTTAGTAAATAGTAGTTTTCGTTGGCATAGAAGCCAAGTCACCGTCTATGAATATGGGCACGATCATTTTCGACATGTAATTAACACAGTCGGTACCACCCTTTGGAGCTATTTCCTCATGACATGAAGATCCGAGTATATAGTATTATAAAAAGAATAATGTCTAAGTTTCTTTAAATTGGAAGTCTTAAGATAATGGTAACATTTTTTAAAGGTTAAACCGCATTTGTATGAGCACCATGACGCAGCATTTACTATTTATTATCCTTTCAGTGATAGCAATGTCATGGTGTATTTAAAGGGGCGGTTTGTTATGTAATGTCATTATCATTGTCCTCGTGTTAATAATGAAACTTAGTACATTACTATATTATTATTGCAAATGATTATTGAGAGACTTAATGCAGCACTACTCTACATCGTACAAAGAAAAGTTACGCTAAAACAGAATAAAAATTAAATAGATGATTGTTAATTGATCGTTATGTTATAATATTTTTTCTTGTTTGATCCAGTACCTAACACTTTATCCATCCAATTAAAATTATGTGCAATGGTTTACGCTAGGGTAAGTAACAAAGTAATGCAAAATTTTAAAATGCCAAGAAAGGGGCTGATAAGAAAATATAAGTTAGGAATATGCAGTAATAAAATATAGCGTCATCACATTTGAATAACCGTGCGACGAAAAGGGCCCCTTGATATCCTCATGCATTCACATCCACAGACCTCCGCCTGTCTCTAGTCTCTCGACACATCGTTCTTATCCAAATAGGTCTGGGGCTTCCAACTCATCTGGTGGCCAGACGAACCCGACTGATACTGTCACGTACCATTTTCCCTCAGGGGTTGCAAGGGACATGTTCAAACCATCTCCATCTCCCTTTCATTATTACCTCATTTAAGTATGGAACTTTTGTAATTTCCATTACAGCGTCATCTTTCACTTTATCCTGCCATATGACTTCAAATATTCTACTTTAAGAATTATCAACAAATTGACTAAATCTTTTAGATATAGTTTCAGATCGTTTTAAACTTGCGTTTAATAAAACTTTCGCAGCCAATTTCAATCTATTTGATTCACAAATATTATTCAGGTTTTCATTTGCCCTTTTCAGTTTTTCAGTAAATTAAACTCGAGAGAACCAATACTGGATATATCATGATAACCAAATATTTGAAAGATTCAACTTTCTCAACCCTTTTTTACCGACTAGTGTTCTCTCATTCCTTTATACATACTCACTCCTAATATGTATCTATTCATTATATTTATCTTATATCTTATCTCTCTAAAATAAATAAATAAAGACTTTTGTATTCTAATTCTTTCGGCTTTTCTTTTTAAAATCCGTGAGAAGATTAACAGCAATATGAGATATAAATTTCCCTGTAGCATCCCATTATTTACTATACATTACTTTGATAAAACTGTTAATACCAACTTTGTCTACTTTGTTTATAGATATTTTTTCAGTTTTGCACTTATAAAGATAGGTTTGTGGGTATTGTCAAATGACCTTTCGCAATCCACAGAAGCCGTCAGAAAAGAATTTCTAAATCCCATCGAATCTGCAGAATGTCTCCCCATAAATATCAGAAGATAATTCATCTCTAAAGATTTTTATATATTGTTTCCTCCAGCCTTTCATCACAACCACAGTGCCTCTATAGCTGCACCCGGTCAAGCCTTGTTGCTTTCCTATCTTTCCCGTGACTGTCAGTTTTCAGTCACCTTAGTCTCTGAGGTATTATGTCTTGTTCAGTAAAATAATTTTTGCTGCTTGTCTATTGAAGCCAGGTACTTTCTATCTCCAGAGTTTTTTTTCTTCTTTTTGTTATGAATTTCACCAAAAAACTTCGAAATTATTTATGAACATTTCAGTACTCTCTAGTTTCTTGTATATAAATCTAGTAATCCCTTTCATCTCTTATTCATGGCGTCATAAACATTTTCTGCCCGGCATTGTCTTTCTTCTTTTGATATTATGAGTGGTCCATCACTATTAGACAATTATTTTCCTCTTTTGCTTATAACCAGGGGATATTTCATCAATAAATCTGGATACCACCCTAAATCCAGTGCCATTTTCTTAATGCATGTCTTAGTCGTCATTATCTGCCTGATTTTACATAAATTCATTACCATCTCTCACTGCACTAGACTTGAGACCTTAGCACATTCAACTTTTCTTTCCTCATCTCCTCCATGATATTTATCAACAAGTATAGTTTGTTTATGAGTATTATATCCTGAGTTTCATCCAATATCCAAGGTTTTATGTTGTTACTTGGATCCCAGTACTCCTTTTCTAGCTGTTGAATCAGTCCTCATTCATTATCCAACCTTCTTCGGGCACGGATTCTGCTAGCAACTGGAAATCTGCTCTAAACACTCATAATCGGATTGGGCACCAGTTGTTAATTTGTTCTACATTGATGTAGTGGAACCCATACAGGATTCATTTGTTGCTCGCCAACTAAGGAAAATGATTACTGCTAGGGACAAACACCAGGGATTAAGAAGTTGAAGCTAAGGAAACAAAGAAGAAGGCCCCAATTCTTCTATTGTGGATCTAACATTTACGTAAATTAAGATACTATCAACTGATCCAGCTGAGACATATCCCGTAACAACCCATTTACCCCAATCTTAGATATATGTGGAAACATAATTGAAGTGTGTTCTGATTGAAAGATTCTTAAAATGAGAATAAATTAAAGAACTCGTGCTTTTGGCTGAACCCTGGAGTCAGCATTCCCTCCGTAGTCCTTGTAGTAGTGCCTGCAATGACTATTTTGATTTGGTAAAATGTGAAGAATACACACTAATCTGCTATTTCTTTCAAGTAAAAAAAAATCAGTTTCCCTTTTCCCAGCCTCAATTACACGTTATGTGTAATTGAGGCCAGATACTACTTAACGGAGAAAAAAAAAACAAAAAAAAAACAAAGGCCTCATGGTTGCAGCTTGATTGAATGGAACGGGTGCTACGTGTTCGAGGAATTACCTTGATTGTTTTTGTTGGGGGTGGGGGGTGGCCAATATCAGTCTATACCCAAATATAAGATGTAATAATTTTAGGTATTGTATATTTGTTATGAGACCAACAAAAGAAGAGACTGGGCCCAGGCTGGACGACAGGAATTGTAAACATGAGGGATTTACCCGTATATTACCATAGCCACACAAAAAATATTGCTAAATTATCGTGATTGATGTGGGAGCATGTACGTAGAAATACATTTGAATGCATGCGTAACCGTGATGGATGGATTGTAGTCAGTCCCCTTGATTGAAGTTTGAGATATTTGTTACGTAGCTATTACACATGAACACAGTTTGACAAAAATCACCTTTCAAAAACAATGTTCAAAACATTCTAGCCTTGTGTTTGTTTGTTTTTTTTTTCTAGAATACGGTTTGTAAACTGTAATATTCAGGAGTGAAATGGAGAAATACGTTGGTCGGGAAACCGGAGGGCACACAGATATCTTTATCTGTACCTCTTTGTCTCCAAATTCACATGAATACTCAGACAAAAGGATTTAGATAGATAGATAGATAGATAGATAGATAGATAGATAGATAGGGTGCGAGAGAGTATTGATTTTCTGTAATATCCTCTGATGCTTCGAAACTGTCTACTTTGATCAGCTCCTGCCCGAGGACGCTGCTGCTAATGATGACTTTTGTAAAGATAGAGCGAGAGGTAGAGAGATGGGTGTATGAGAGAGAGAGATAGAGAGAGAGAGAGAAAATCGTACTAAGAGCAACAAAAGGAAAATATAGGGAAATGTATTATTCGATATATATCACGGCATTAGGAGAAGAAAGATAACTTTTTAATATTGTATAATCATCTAGATGATAAAAATATTTGATAGAGGTTAAGACTGCATGCTGTGCGGCACTGTTCTGCACAGTCTTTTCATATGAAGACATCACTAGAAGAGATGAAGTTATGAGAATAGTCTATGACTTCATTCAGGATCAGTTTAACAATCAGTTGCACGTTATTGCTTACATTTTTTCATGCAAGGATCCACCACGCTATTTTCTAAAATTCCTGAAATGTATGTATTTCCTGTCAAGTGTCATGCAAGTTTATTGCCATAACACAGATAGGGTAGAGAATTCTGAATATATCTGTAAACTTTTCAGTCATCAAATTAAGCTCTAGATATTTGTTCTATAGAAACCTATGAGCCGATTAACCGTAGGTGGGCGGTACTCTTAGTCATTCACCTTCGACATTGGTTATTCATATGGGCATATAATCAAGTAAAAATGTAAAGTGTATACACATACTAACAGAGAAAATTTGATAATTGAACGTGTTGGTTACTTTCATGTTAAAATGGAAACAAACAATTCAAGTCAGTGTGTTCAATTTATACCATATAGTATCTTGGCTTATTCATACATGGAATATTGTCTAAATGTAGCCAAATGCAAAATTTTGTGGGTGAGTGGATTCGTTTAAGGCTTCTTCCTCTTATTTAATCATTCATTGTACATGTATTTGGGTTATATTAATTCTAGAATTAGATAGCTCCGAAGTCATAGAAAAATAGTCATACATTCTAAGAATCACATTCTGTATCCACACTGCTCATCCATATATGAAGAAATGGCTCAGCAATTCCTTCATACATCCTCACTTAGAGTCCTTGGATATCCCAAGTCTTTAACAGTCTTGTGCACACACACTTGCTTCACTTGTCTTGTGACTCACTGCTTTTATCTACCATATTCTATTATACGGTTTTTGCTCATTTAGACTTAAAGGAATCAACCATTTCCATTGTCACATCATCCCTATTGACATTCATTTGCGCCATTTTCCTGGTTTTGATTAGCAATGATTTACATTCACTTTATTTACGTTTACTCTCAGCTTTCCCTAACAAACACTTTTAGACTTTCACTGTCCCTGTAGTTTTTGTTTTGTTTGCCAATCAGTACTTTTTCATGTGCAAAGATCAGTCATTCTACACTTCAGTTTTAACTTCTTTCCTTACCCCACAGCATTGATCATACATATAATTTTGATTTCTTACCCTGCGCTATCCACAAAGATATCAGTAAAACATGGGGACATAGCACAATGTTGTCTGTGGCCTACTTTTCTACCAAGTAAATTACTCTCCAGTCTTTGTATTTTAATATAAACTTAGCTGATTTTCTATACCATACATCCTCAGTCTCTCTACATTACCTACCTGTCGATTCTGTTAAAGGATTAATGTAGACCCATGGGTCACCTAAGGCCCACTACCCACCAGTGCACTTATCCTGTATATATATATATATATATATATATATATATATATATATATATATATATATATATTATACATACATACATCCATACATACATGCATATTTGAGGTGTATAAATGCGTGTAAATAGTGTATCAGGATGTTTTTAGCAATAGTCTGCAAGTTGAAAAAAAGAATGGGAGATCATCACAATAGTCTTGTCTTAAAATAAAAGAGGTCAATCTTGAAGAGGTGCTGATATCCACTTAGGACAACACAATGGTTGTACAGAGAGTATCCAGTGTAAGCTTAACTGTTAAGCTAG
>NC_061090.1:43153130-43155630 GCF_015104395.2 Macrobrachium nipponense
CTTTTAGACTTAGTGGAAAAATGAACAAGTTTCAGGATTTTCCACGAAGTAAGTGGATATTTTTATACAGCCCTCGCTTCGGGTAATGATAAGTTTTTTTATTTAATCTAATAGCTTTGAAGGATATCGTTAGCTGCTCATACTATTTGAAGTGGACATAAAATAATTCCCCTAGAAAAGGTGGCTCCAGAAAGTGGTACCCTTTCGATTCTGAACTAGGATTCTGGAAAGGCGATCAGTGTCTGTGGCCTTTTTCCAGTATTATTATTATTATTATTATTATTATTATTATTATTATTATTATTATTATTATTATTATTATTATTGTTGTTGTTGTTGTTGTTGTTGTTGTTGTTGTTGTTGTTGTTGTTGTTGTTATTTTTTTTTTGGCTCTATCACTGTCCTCCAATTCGACTGGGTGGGATATATAGTGTGGGGTTCCGGGCGGTTGCATCCTGCCTCCTTCAGGAGTCCTCACTTTTCTTACTATGTGTGCCGTTTCTAGGATCACACTCTTCTGCATGAGTCCTGGAGCTACTTCAACCTCTAGTTTTTCTAGATTCCTTTTCAAGGATCTTGGGATCGTGCCTAGTGCTCCTATGATTATGGGTACAATTTCCACTGGCATATCCCATATTCTTCTTATTTCTATTTTCAGATCTTGATACTCATCCATTTTTTCCCTTTCTTTCTCTTCAACTCTGGTGTCCCATGGTATTGCGACATCAATGATTAATACTTTCTTCTTGACTTTGTCAATCAACGTCACGTCTGGTCTGTTTGCACATATCACCCTATCCGTTCTGATACCATAGTCCCAGAGGATCTTTGCGTGATCGTTTTCTATCACTCCCTCAGGTTGGTGCTCGTACCACTTATTACTGCAAGGTAGCTGATGTTTTTTGCCCAGGCTCCAGTGGAGGGCTTTTGCCACTGAATCATGCCTCTTTTTGTACTGGTTCTGTGCAAGTGCCGGATATTCGCTTGCTATGTGGTTTATGGTTTCATTTTTCGTATTGCTCTTCCTACATATGGGAGAGATGTTATTTCCGTCTATCGTTCTTTGAACATATCTGGTTCTTAGGGCCTGATCTTGTGCCACTGTTATCATTCTTCAGTTTCCTTCTTTAGCTCTCCCCTCTGTAGCCATTGCCATGTGTCATCGCTGGCTAGTTCTTTAGTCTGTCTCATGTATTGTCCGTGCATTGGTTTGTTGTGCCAGTCCTCTGTTCTGTCTGTCATTCTCCTGTCTCTGTATATTTCTGGGTCTTCATCTACTTTTATTAGTCCTTCTTCCCATGCACGCTTTAGCCACTCGTCTTCACTGGTTTTCAGATATTGCCCCAGTGCTCTGTTCTCGATGTTGACGCAGTCCTCTATACTTAGTAGTCCTCTCCCTCCTTCCTTTCGTGTTATGTATAGTCTGTCCGTATTTGCTCTCGGGTTTAGTGCTTTGTGTATTGTCATATGTTTCCTGGTTTTCTGATCTATGCTGCGGAGTTCTGCCTTCGTCCATTCCACTATTCCTGCACTGTATCTGATTACTGGCAGTGCCCATGTGTTTATGGCTTTTATCATATTTCCAGCGTTGAGTTTTGACTTGAGTATCGCCTTGAGTCTCTGCATATATTCTTTCCTGATCGTGTCCTTCATCTCTTGGTGTTTTATATCCCCTCCTTCCATTATTCTTGGTGTTTTATATCTCCTCCTTCCATTATTCCCAGGTATTTGTATCCTGTCTCATATATGTGTTTGATGCTGCTCCCATCTGGTAGCTTTATCCCTTCAGTTTCTCGTTACTTTGCTTTTTGTATGTTGACTAAGGCGCATTTTTCTATTCCAAACTCCATCCTGATGTCCCCAGATACAATCCTTACAGTCTGGATTAGGGTATCTATTTCCTTGATGCTCTTACCATACAGCTTGATGTCGTCCATGAACATCAGATGGTTAATTCTGTTGCCTCTTTTCTTGAGTTGGTACCCGGCATCCATCTTCTGCAGTACTTTTGTCATGGGAATCATGGCTACTACGAAGAGTAGTGGGGACAGTGAGTCGCCCTGGAAGATCCCTCTCCTGATATTAACCTCTGCTAGTCTTATTCCAGAGCTTGTAAGTATTGTATTCCAGTTTGCGCATTGTAATTTTTTGAGGAAGCTGATGGTGTTTTTCCTCTGCCCCATATATTTTCAGGCATTCTATTAGCAATGTGTGTGGTATCATGTCGAAGGCTTTCTTATAGTCTATCCATGCCATGCTTAGGTTGGTTTTCCTTCTCCTACTGTTCTTCATTACCATTTTGTCTATCGGGAGCTGGTCTTTTGTGCCCCTACACTTCCTTCTGCAGCCTTTCTGTTGGTGGGAGATGGTGTTTGTCTCCTCTAGGTAGTTGTATAGCCTTTCACTGATGATACCTGTTAGTAACTTCCACATTATTGGTAGGCAGGTGATAGGCTGTAGTTACTGGCTATATTTCCCTTACTCTTGTCTTTTTGTACTA
>NC_061090.1:43160630-43173878 GCF_015104395.2 Macrobrachium nipponense
TGGCGTGAAGGAAGATGAAGTCAGATGGGGATTGAAGATGACTCCAGGAAACGTCGTAAGGTGAAAATAGGTTTTTCGCAAGAATAGGTGTCGAGGGAGAGACAAAAAAAGCAAGAAGACTTGACAGCCACATTGACGAAGAAGAAAAGGGCGATTAGAATGAATTGAAATCAAGGCGGAGCATGTTCTATTTAGGAAGAAGTGAGTTAGATGGCGCAGATGGTACCCTTCTTGTTGGGGCGTCTCATTCCCACCTGCGTGTGATGCGTTGGACGTGCTGTGTGCGATATGCAAGAGGATTTGTCGGTTGCGGTGGGTCCACGCAAAACCTAGGCTTTAGAACATCTGGGACGGAGGTCATGTCAGATATAAAAGCAGTTTTTATTGGTTCTTTTTCTTAGGGTTTTTTATTACCGCTCGTTATATTTTAGTAACGCTGCGTTTTGGGGTATTATACATTTACTAACAGTTGTATATCATATGTCTTTAGTTTTAAGCAAACTCATCAATTTCAAGAAGTGAGATTAGCAATCCGCCTTTTCTTATTTTTTACGATGTCTCCATAACCTATGTTACAAAGAGAATTGTGTTGTGTAAACAGTCGAGGCCACACATGGTTTTTGAAATGACGGGCATCGCCATTGTTGATACTACTACAACCCTGGTTATCGAGTCTGGAGGTTGTATTATCGTGTCATCGCAAGTTACTAACAACTCAATGATTAAGCACTAGGCTGTTAGGGTATACAAACGTTCAGACGCCTCCGCTTCTGTTGTCAGAATTTTTTTTATTTGTTTATTTATTTTTTTTTTTTTTACACAAATTTACTCTAAGGAGAATGTAAGACGTCGAGTATCTGTAGCTACTGTCAATATAAGCACCTCGTCACACTATATTTACTGATAATTTTCAAAGCGAAGAGCTTTCTTACTGCAAGTCTCAGGTACTAAATATGCAATTGGGAGTTCTCTATTGATAATAAGGTTTTGAACAAAGGCTATTCAGAACGTATTGATGATGGTGTGAATCATAACCAGAACTGTTTGGAATAAGCTGCAAAACTTTTAATGCTCTCTCATCCCATCTAACTATGCACGTAATGCAGAAACACTTATCTCAATAGCTTCAACTTTTATTTTTATCAGTATTCAACATTTACACACCTTATTTCCATAAAAGTAGTATTGTTCAACAAAACAATTGTTTGCAGTGGATACGGCACTTACCTCACAACTCAAAGGGCTGGGATTCTAAATTATGTTGAGGATTGTAAGATGTAAGTCCTTTGTATTATCAAGCAACATGCCAAAAGCTCAGTGTACCACTCTTGTCCTCGCCAGTATGTTGCCCAAAATTGGATCACATTACAGCAAAGACGGTGATGGGCACAAGAAGCAACGTAAACCTACACTTGTTGATATTATAAAATCTAACGCTTTTAATAGCCCATGCAGTATAAATGTATGGGGAGGATTGGTTAACACTTCATGATTGGTAGCCCACTCATCTTAAATAGAAGTGGATCCAGGTGCAATTCTTCATCATTATCAAGTTGTTTGGGCATACTAGTATTTGTTATGAACCTCTGTTCACCTTCGTTGCCTGCCTTGTTTGATGCAAGCAAGTATTTAGGCATCAGTTAATCAGTTTACTGGAATGGGGCACATCCAGGTATGAAAAATAATCTCATTTAAAGAATATAGGAGAAATTCAGAAGATGAACTATTTTCTGAGCTTCCCCTCTAATGTGAAAGAGCCATAGATGTTGTTTCTGTAGTATTTCATGAAATGTTAATGTATTTGGGGCAGTTTTTGTGTATGGGAAAACGAAAGTCAGTTTAAATACTGGTAATTAACTTAACCAGAGGCGCCGAATGCTACTATCCCTAGGGTGTTCACCCCTAGACTAGCCTGAAGGAGGTCGTACGAAATTCTACTGTAAAATACAGGGATATATCCTAACTGACCTTCCCTAACCTACCTATGCTATGGAGACCTCATTATACCTGATAGTGATGGCATGCCATAGACCCCTTGAATCACCCTTAACTAACCTGATCTTATTAGTACTAAAAAAAATAGTAATATTTGCATAAATACTTGGTTATTTGTAGTCCTCTTCCGTGGTGTTCCCAAATGGAACCGGCAGTCGCGAGGACACTGGTTTTTCCCCGTGGGCCTTAACAGTTGTAAGTCACTGTAATAAATAGTCAGATTCATAGAAATAGTATCAGGATTTAGTAACCCCATGTTTCACATTTAAAATAAAAAGTTTTAGTTCCCAGAACACGTTCCCCTCCAAACACGACATTTTCTCTGTGTACGTAGTCATTTCGACACTTTGGACACTTCACTGAGTACTGCACAGAAAGATTTGTAAACAAAGAAAATTATTCTTTGTTACCTTTGCAGTATTCTTATTAGATGAGTAATAGTAACTTAGCAATACGTAGTTAATAGCAATGAACATTTTTGGAAAGTAATTCTCTTACTAGCATCCAGAAAAAAATGAAATGAATTATTGAAAACAAAGTCAAAGTTTCTGCTTCATACCAAAATCTCACTAACTATACATTTCTATAATTTTTAATACATAATTGAAATGCCATAGAATTGATTGAAATGATAAGACACCCGATAAACTTACCGTTACACTATATCTGATGTAAAAAGGTGCATACACACACACACATATACTTAAATTTCATCTGATCATGTATATAGTCGAATAGTATGTTTTATTTCTAACAGCGGCGTTTGCATGTTTTTGTGTCGACATTTTGAAGACGAGAGTGAAAAAAAAAAGCCCTACTTTGACCGCTCTCCTTTCCCCAGCCTTGCTCTTCTCCAATTCCACACCGGCAACAACACCCCCCCCGCCTCCCCCTTCTTTTTAAAGGATATCTATCTGGGTTTCTTTTGCGTTTCATTGGAGAAAACTTACGGAATTCAATTTATCAGGGCAAGAGCTTACCCTTCAACTCCTTCGGCTGGATTACGCCCAAAGCCTCTACGAGTTCGCTGAAGGAGAAGAAGAGGACTTGCAAGTGTAAGGGGGATTTGATGATGATGCTCCGGCCGCTGCTGCTCCTGCAACTGCTCCTGCTCCTGCTCCTGCAGATAACAGTGCGTCCTTTTGCGCCGTGTCTCCTTCTGTTTCCAAGCGAAGTAGCTTATTTCGTAGATACCTCCTTCCTTATCCCCGCTGTACACTGGTAAGGTTCATATAATGGTTGTAATACTTGTATGAAAAGTACTCTCTCTCTCTCTCTCTCTCTCTCTCTCTCTCTCTCTCTCTCTCTCTCTCTCTCTCTCTCGCTTATATGTATCTGATAATGGCGTAAATCTTTATACCATTATTATTTAAGTAGCGATAATTTTTGATAAAAAAAAGTATTTCTTTTATTTTTCAGGTAAGTGGCTCACGACGTCAGTTGTTTTCTCGGGCCTACGTCAAGTAAGTACGATTGCTCTTCTTTCAATGATGGAGGACGAGAAATGGCCTCCTTTTTAAACGGAATTATGTGATTTTGTGGTGCTTCAGTTTCTCTCCATTCGCACACACAGATACTTGAAAATAACTGACAATATCTTTCACAAGTATTGCTGAAGTAGAGAGCATATTATGAAACACTAGTTAAAAAAAAAAAAAATGGTGCTAGCTACTTCATATACTTGCATAAGGAGGATCATTATCAGTTCTTAGATTTACAACATTTGTATTCTCATGCATCCCTATGTAAGGAACATTTACCAAGTCCAGCATACCTAGGTTGGATATTCGGATATGTAGTATTTATTTGTCGGAAGGTATTTTCAAAGAACTCATAATTGTTGGGTACGGATCAACAAGGCCTCGGAAAATCCCATGGTTTACTGAGCATAAAATTCTAAGATGGCTTCATCTTCCAAGTAAAGTCTTCTGACCGCTGAACATATGATTTTTCTGTTTGGATTTTTTTTTTTTTTAAATTATTTTACCGAATATTAAAGAACTGCTGTTGACTCTGGCTTGGAATATTAAGAAGCTTAGAAAATAAGAATAATTTTGATTAACACCGGTAGAAACAAACATTCTCAAAATATAATTACTGAATAAACTAACATTTTGAATAGTAGAAAAAAGGACGCGAGTCTACTTTTAGTGTTTATACCCTTCAAACTAAATATACAGTTATTTCTTTTTAATTTCTGTTTAATTTACCTTTCACAGACGTGCATAGCTTTCCGGAGACTCAGTAATAAATTAAGATAGCCTTGAATAATAACACATGTAACAATTTAATCATTTGTTCAGTACCTCAGTGACAATCTATTTTTTGTTTATATTTTCTTTGATATTTAGACATTATGATTTTTTCTTCTGACATGAAGACCTGCAAACATAAATTTGATTTTTTTTTTTTTTTTTTTTTTTTTTTTTTTTTTTTTTTTGCGAACCTACACCAAGTTATTTTGGATAGATAACAGCCCAAAAGTTTGCCACCTAATTTTTGTTTTTGTTTTTGTTTGTAGGCAGATTTAAATGATAAGAAGTGTTTCGGTTATCGTAGATATCCGACTAAAATTCGTTCCATATGGAAAGGTTCGTTGTCAAGGAATTATATCTCAACAACGTAACGATTTGACAACTGACGTACAATTTCGGATGTTTTTAATAAAAATCAGTTCGACGCTGTTTAATACGATTTCTACCAGACACATAAATATTGAAGTATTTAAGGATATGTGGAGTAAAGAATATTTTAAAATTCAAAAACATAATTTCAAAACTTTCATACTTCTATGCCGTCCCTAAACCCATAAGGATGGGATTTCCCCAAAACCTATCATCTCAAGAGCAGTGCCTTTCATGCATACAATTTCGAAGCGAGTCTCCTCTGCCATTTCCTGGCAATTTTACCCTTCACGTATTAAGCACTTGAGAGACTTCCTTCTTAATATATGCATATCCTTGCGACGTAAAATTTTCACATGTGCGTTTGCATCAATGGTTTTACTTATAATATTTTAATTAGAAACTGAAATTCGACTATAAACAACTTAGGGCCATCGAAACCTGATCTTACTAGCATGCATATACAGTTACTGAAAACTCCCATGATTAACCCAACGGAGCGTGAAGGCGTGGTTTAGGTGAGATATGTGCATGCATTTTCACTATTTGGTAATCGATTTCACGGTTTTCAAATATATTTTTTTGGCATTTTGAGCTATCTTACATTATGAAATAAACCAATAGCTGAGTGAGAGATTTCTTTTATTATTATTATTATTATTATTATTATTATTATTATATTTTTTTTTTTTTTTTTTTTTTTTTTTTTTTTTTTTTTTTTTTTTTTGCTCTATCACAGTCCTCCAATTCGACTGGGTGGTATTTATAGTGTGGGGTTCCGGGTTGCATCCTGCCTCCTTAGGAGTCCATCACTCTTCTTACTATGTGTGCCGTTTCTAGGATCACACTCTTCTGCATGAGTCCTGGAGCTACTTCAGCCTCTAGTTTTTACTAGATTCCTTTTCAGGGATCTTGGGATCGTGCCTAGTGCTCCTATGATTATGGGTACGATTTTCACTGGCATATCCTATATCCTTCTTATTTCTATTTTCAGTTCTTGATACTTATCCATTTTTCCCTCTCTTTCTCTCAACTCTGGTGTCCCATGGTATTGCGACATCAATGAGTGATACTTTCTTCTTGACTTTGTCAATCAACGTCAACGTCTGGTCTGTTTGCACGTATCATCCCTATCCGTTCTGATACCATAGTCCCAGAGGATCTTTGCCTGATCGTTTTTTATCACTCCCTCAGGTTGGTGCTCGTACCACTTATTACTGCAAGGGGTAGCTGATGTTTCTTGCACAGGCTCCAGTGGAGGGCTTTTGCCACTGAATCATGCCTCTTTTTGTACTGGTTCTGTGCAAGTGCCGGGCATTCACTTGCTATGTGGTTTATGGTTTCATTTTTCGTATTGCACTTCCTACATATGGGAGAGATGTTATTTCCGTCTATCGTACTTTGAACATATCTGGTTCTTAGGGCCTGATCTTGTGCCGCTGTTATCATTCCTTCAGTTTCCTTCTTTAGCTCTCCCCTCTGTAGCCATTGCCAATTGTCATCGCTGGCTAGTTCTTTAGTCTGTCTCAATGTATTGTCCGTGCATTGGTTTGTTGTGCCAGTCCTCAGTTCTTTCTGTCTTTCTCCTGTCTCTGTATATTTCTGGGTCTTCGTCTACTTTTATTAGTCCTTCTTCCCCATGCACTCTTTAAGCCACTCGTCTTCACTGGTTTTTTAGATATTGCCCCAGTGCTCTGTTTTCGATGTTAACGCAGTCCTCTATACTTAGTAGTCCTCTCCCTCCTTCCTTTCGTGTTATGTATAGTCTGTCCGTATTTGCTCTTGGGTGTAGTGCTTTGTGTATTGTCATATGTTTCCTGGTTTTCTGATCTATGCTGCGGAGTTCTGCCTTCGTCCATTCCACTATTCCTGCGCTGTATCTGATTACTTGGCACTTGCCCATGTGTTTATATGGCTTTTATCATATTTCCCGGCCGTTATGAGTTTTGACTTGAGTATCGCCTGAAGTCTCTGCATATATTCTTTCCTGATCGTGTCCTTCATCTCTTGGTGTTTTATATCTCCTCCTTCCATTATTCCCAGGTATTGTATCCTGTCTCAATCTATGTGTTTGATGTTGCTCCCATCTGGTAGCTTTTATCCCTTCAGTTCTCGTTACTTTGCCTTATTATTATTATTATTATTATTATTAATTATTATTATTATTATCATTATTGGATATACATGTTTTCCTGCTATCCAAGTTTTGGGTCTCTGACATCCATTTCGGCAGTTTTCATGAGTCATTTATAATGAATTGTCTGCCCATTGATTCGTAGGTGTGTCTATATATATATATATATATATATATTATATATATATATATATATATATATATATACGTATATATATATATACACACATGAAATTGTAACAGCCACAATGCCCTCTTAACTTTTTTAGGGGTGGGGGGCGGAGAGGGTGTTACGCTTGTCACTACAAAGCCTTGAGGTCCAACTTCAAAGAAATTTGAAGAAATCAAAATGTCAAGTAGCGGGGAACGAACCCGCGTTACCATTATCCCGATGAGGTCACCTTGTCGACCTGACCATACTGGACATAATGATCTTTTAAAATTTCTTTGAAGTTGGAGCTCAAGGCTTTGTAGTGACAAGCGTATCAAGAAAAAAAATTAAATTCTGAGAAGTTAAGAGGGCATTGTGGTTGTTACAATTTCATATGTATCTGGTAAAAATGACCATTTAGAATATATATATATATATATCTATATATATATAATATATATATATATATATATATTATATATACTATTATATATATATATAGTTGATAAGTTGATAAGTTCTTCATCACCAACGAAATACATTGAGTTTTGACGACTGAGCCATCATACGAGGTGTAATTTAATTTTGATTCTGTCTTACGATCCACATGGATATGAATTTTCCAAAGGTCTACTAACAACCCGGTACATGATTAACTGCTACTTGATTTACAAAATAGTACATACATACACACACATAAATATATATAATATATACATATATAAATATATGTGTGTGTATGTGTGTAACTGAATCACGAAAATTTGGAAGGTGATGAATATTCAAATAAAGGCAAAATCCACGAAGGACAGCAAAAACAATGGAGTAACCGCTGCGAGGCCTTTTCCTTTTCCTTTACTAAGTGTAGTTATCAGTTGGGGAGTTATAAATTCGCTTGACCAATTTGTCCCTTCGTGGATTTTGGCCTTTATTTTCTGTATATTCATCATGTTCCAAATTTTCGTGATTCAGTTACACACATACACACACATGATATTATATGTGTATATATTATATATTTATGTGTGTGTATGTATGTACTATTTTGAAATCAAGTAGCAGTTAATCATGTACCGGGTTGTTAGTAGACCTTTGGAAAATCATATCCATGTGGATTCGTAAGACAGAATCAAAATTAAATTACACCTCGTATGATGGCTCAGTCGTCAAAACTCAATGTATTTCGTGGGTGATGAAGAACTTATCAACTATAATTCCCCTTGGATGTGAGATATTCTCAGGCGGTGTAGTGAATTAGATATTAAATTAATATTTTGGCTTGATATTTGTGAATATAATATATATATATAGATATGATATATATTATATATATATGTATATATATATAATAATATAGTATATATGTATAATATATGATATATAATATATAATATTATATATATACGTATATATAATTAATATATATATATATAATATATATATATATATATATATATATATATATACGTATATATATAATATATATATATATATCGTATATATGTTATATATATATATATATATATATATAGTATATATATATTATATATGACTGGTAACAATGTTCTGTAACAACAGAATTCCATCTAATAAAAGGAGCCCATAAAACACACCAAAATATAGAGAAAAAAAAGTACTATATTTCAGAGACTGCTGTCTCCCTCTCAGGTAGATGAATGAGAAAAGTTTACAGAAAAGGTGGTATTTATACCAAGAGGTCCATCCACAAAAAAAGCCAATTTAAGTCACCCCCGCTGATAATCTTCCTTTAATCTTCTTAAGGGTTGGTTGAATGAAGAGGTTGTCGATCGTGCCGAAATCCATATATATATATATATTATATATATATATATATATATATATATATATATATATATATATATATATATATATATATATATATATTAACATACATGTATAGTACATACGAACATATATTTTATATTCGCAAATACTAAGCAGCAAGCATTGTTTAATATCCAATTAATTATAACCTATGAATAATTGTTCACTATGGAGATTTGTAATTGGTTCACGACGTAAAGTGACTTTTGACCAATGAACCATCAAGAGAGGTATACATATGCCTGTCAAATTCATTGGTATTATACTTAGAATCGATATTTTTGTCACATATAGCATGATATTTTTATATATATTTATTATTATTATACTTATATAATATAAATATAATTATTAAATAATATATAATATATGTATATATATATATATATATATATATGTATGTGTTGTGGTTTGTGTGGTGTAGTATATATTATATATATATATATAATAATACTATATATATGATATATATATATATATTATATTATGTATGTATGATATATATATATATATATTATATATATATATATATATATATATATAATATATATTAATATATATATATATATATAATATATATATATGTATAATATATATTATATATATATATATATAGAGAGAGAGAGAGAGAGAGAGAGAGAGAGAGAGAGAGAGAGAGAGAGAGAGTCGACCGTCTGAAATATTCAGTCGTGCTGTCTTTCACACGATTCGGTATTATAATAACATTGATCATGAATGTCATTACCAAACAAATGTATTTGCATATCAGTCTCAATTGTTAAACAGAACACATAACACAGTTTACCTAGCAATATTCATAACATCTCCTAAAGTCATACCGTGTAGGGTTAGTTTTTAAATGACATGGTAGAGCAGAGCCGAATGGAATCTGAAAGACAGAAAGTAACTCATGTGAGAGGCACAAGAAATGATGCGTACTACCTTTTATAATCCCTAAAGCGATCTTCACACGGCATTCAAAGCACTAACACAGAAAGGCAGATAGACTGACAAACAGATAAGATTAATGTTACCACAATTCTGAATTGTCTGAAAATAGCACGACTAAAATTTTTCAGTAAACTTTGTTTCTTCGGCTTTAGATTACTTGACGATCGAATATTTATCTATCTATCTATTTATACATATATACATATATACATACATACATACATACACACAAATAGTATATATATCATAGATTTTGTTTTTGATTCAAATATTTCACTCAAGCTTATCAGTCTTGGGTGTTACACGTGGTGACATATATAACAAAAAAATATATATATAGTTTTTTGTTTTTTCCTTTCGTAATAATAAATGTATAAGGATTACAGTCTCTTCCAAATCATTTTACAGCTGAAGTGAAGCAATTAAGGTAAAGTAATCGGCCGCGCGACCTTTTCTTTCATGACAACAAGTAAATATGAAATGGTGCCTGGCGGTCTCTTATCATTTTCCCCTTCAAATGACCTTTTGTCTAACAGCCAAAAGTTTGCATTTATTAGGTCATCTTTTGTCCTTCCCTTTTACTGCTGTTTTCTGTAGCCCCTTTTATCTTGTCCCCCTTCTGCGTCTCTCTCTCTCTCTCTCTCTCTCTCTCTCTCTGTAACGTTCTTATCTTTGATGCTTTTAATTTCTGTTTAAATTACTGTTGTGTGCCATCCCATGTGGAAATCTCCAACCCATAGCTGGCTCTATTCGTCCCCTCCTCTCCTCCAGCTGTGTGTGTAAAGGGGATCCCCTTGTACATTCCGTCACCGTCCTGGTACATATTATTCAGTGCGGCTGACATTCACCTTCGTTTCGGAATAAGAGCCACGCCACTTGTGTTCTGTCATTCTATGTACACAATCTGAATTTAAAAGCGTTTAGCTAGTCCTACTACTCTTGTCCTTCTTCCCTGCCATTCACTCCCTTCTCCCCCCCCATCGCCCTCTCTCTCTCTCTCTCTCTCTCTCTCTCTCTCTCTCTCTCTCTCCTCTCTCCCCTTCTTCCATCCGTCATATTAGGCTCTTAACCTTACAGGGACCATAAGGCAAAATGTCACTTGCTTTTAATGAGATCACAGTAACCTTTTTATGTTCCTGTTTCTCTTTTCATTTCGGGAAAGATAACTCATGCTTTTCGTTGCAACATTGCCTTTATTTATTTTATTATCCTTTTATGTCTCTTTAGTCTTTTAGTTCATTTTATTTTTAACGATGTTTTTTTTTTCTTTTTCGCACGGGCAAAGGAGATTCCCTTTGTATTTCCTGCTGGGATAGATTCGTGTTGCTTCTGATTTTATGATTTGTTTATGCCTTCACTCGGATGTGTATTAGTATAACCATTACTTTGATTTCATTTAACTTATGTAAAATACCTTCACGGCACTCGTTTATGTGTATTAGTAGTACAAGTTACTTTGGTGAGTTCATTAACTATGTATACCTTGCACTCGGATGTGTATTAGTATAACCATTACTTTGAGTTCATTTAACTTATGTAAAATACCTTCACTCGGATGTGTATTAGTATAACCATTACTTTGAGTTCATTTAACTTATGTAAAATACCTTCACTCGGATGTGTATTAGTATAACCATTACTTTGAGTTCATTTAACTTATGTAAAATACCTTCACTCGGATGTGTATTAGTATAACCATTACTTTGAGTTCATTTAACTTATGTAAAATACTGAAGCTCTTTTCTTTGGCTTTTGAGAGTCTGTCATGCTGTGACTCAGTGTATTTTTCTTTATTTGTTTTATTTACGTTAATAGAAAACTAACGTCTCTATTTGATTTATTTTATACCTGTAGTGAGTAACAACATTTTAGCAATAAGGATTCATTTAGAAGTGCCGTGAAAGGGTTCTTATTGTAGCTTGTGATTATTTATAGGAACACCTGGAAAGGAAGTACTAGGTTTATTTTTTCAGTTGTGATAATCATTCACGGTAAGGTCTTTTTGATTTTAACGAATTCCATCGAATTCAGAAGTATCAATTTAGTTTCTGTTCAATCCTAATTCATTGCAACCCATTTGTCTAAGAGACATAAAAATTTTATATTTCGCGGTAGCTGTTGCAGTGTTAAAATGTTAAGAAATACATGAAAAAGATGGAGAAAAGAGATAGTGAACATAATTGTTATCGCCATCTTTTCACAATTGTATTTATTATTTGCGGTTGTATGATAACCATTTTTATAAAACAGTTAAAACCCAAGAATTGTCTGTATAATGGAAAGAAGAATTTTTGAAATATAATATAAAGTAAAAGTAATTAGAACAACAGTTAAAAGCTGAATAAAAATATCTTTGTTACGAAACAAAAAAGGAAATTTATAAAAGAGGAAAAAAGATATGTAATAGATGAATTGATTGTAATCCGTTTCCATTACCCCCACCCCCACCCTACCCCCCCCCCCCCCCTCTCTCTCTCTCTCTCTCTCTCTCTCTCTCTCCTCTCTCTCATCTCTTCTCTCTCTCATACACATATATATATCTAGAGTTCTTCATTCGTTGGTATAAAAGATTGCAGATAGACATCCCTCACCCACGCAGCCCCGTTACACTCAACAATGGTGTGTAAAATATCAAAAGAAAATTTAACGATTATTCCAAGAACTGACGTAGATTAATGGATGGTATTCTGAGAATTATATTGTGATGTACCCCATTTGACGCTGTGAATGGAGTTTGTATAAATATTTATGCTTTATATCCTAGTTACAAAAGTTCTTAAGGCGAAATTTGCCTTTCATAAGCGCATAGCTTCACAGCACAGTAAGAAGTTGAGTGTGCAGTTATCTTTTATTCATGTTTGCTAGTTTATGTGCATGGTATATGATATGAAGGCTTTAGTGTGTGTAGATGTCGTTTTTGAATTTATTTTGTATTATTGCTAATTTTTTTATGTTTATATTTAGAATTTGGAACTATTTTGATTAAAAACTGATGTCCTGTCCCTTGCTAATCCATCTGTGTGTGATTACCTTGAAGTCTAAATACTAGGGATACTGTGAAGGATGGTATGTTTTCTATGAAAGTTAAAAGTTTCATCTTATTCCTTAAATGTATAACGTTGTTTAAGAGGGACAGAGATGTAAAACTTTGTACAAGTTTTTAGGATTGGTCCTCTTAAAAAGTTTGAATGGGGTAATGTATTTTTTTTATTTTCTTCTGTGAATATCAGAAATGTGTTCATGGCATATTTTAGTTATAGGAAAGTATTGAAAATTTATCAGTATAATTTATTTATTATAAATAAGCTCTATCTATTAAAGGGAAAGGGGTGGCTGATCTGAGAGAGACAGCAACAACCAATTAGAGTCATGCTGGGGAAAAAATCAAATTCTCTTCCTCCCAGCACTAATAAACGTCTATTTTAAACAAGGAGCGCGTCCCATCTTAAGAGACTGGGTTCATAAGGTTACAACCTTTCAGGTTCCAAAAGATACATTTCCAGTATTGCTGGCTCAAGTCAAGGTTCATCCTTGAACAATGAACCCTT
>NC_061090.1:43174378-43181878 GCF_015104395.2 Macrobrachium nipponense
ACACAAAGGAAACAACCTTTCATAACAATTTATTACCCACACATTGTGTCCATAAAAGGCACGTGGTGCTTTCTTTGTACATGTGGAAGTATGCGTCTAAGTATGTATTACCTTTGCTTCAATATTACATACACACTCACAAACGTACAAGTTTTATGTATACATACATTATATATATATATATATATATATATATATATATATATATATATGTATATATATATGTGTGTGTGTGTGTGTGTGTATATAGTATATATATGTATATATATATATATATATATATATATATATATATATATATATATAGTATGTAGTGTGTGTGTGTGAATGAGCTATAAATGTCCTTTAACATTCAATTCGCTATGCTTCGGAAATAACATATTTTCATATATGTTAACCGAAGGAGAATGTTTTACTTGACAATAAATAAGTAAATATATAATATATATATACATACATACAAACATACATACATATATATATATATATATATATAATATATTATATGATATATATACTATATGTATATATATACATATTTATATTATATATATATATATATATATATATATATATATATATATATATATATATATACATATATATATATATATACATACACAATTGATGATGTTCAAAATTACTATTAAAATCAAAATTCAAACGTAAACTAAGATTTATATAGTAATATATGAATAAAAAAGTAAGTACTATTGTATGGCGTGATAGCCTCTCTGGCCGTCGTTATGGGAATATATTAATGGCATAATACCCCAGTATCTAGAAGGAAGCCATTTGGAAAGCAACAAACTAATATAAATCAAGAACAGCAAGAGATAAAACCTAAATGGAGAGCGAACTCATTACACTCACACACTTCTAATGAGAGACTGGAGGACTTATGAACAGCGTCAGCCCAAGAGGGCTTCAAACGTATATCGACCCACAGAGAGAAACTAGTTATAGGAAGGAAAATGCGATAAATAAATAGATATGACGGAGCAGAAAACCTGAATTCCAGAGTCGTCTGCTGAAAGCATGAATGAGTTAAATTCTTGCTTACGTATTTACAGGTCAGAAATTCAATAAATAAAGTAAGCAAAGTATTCCACATTTGTATTTCACATCAAGTCGTAACCAAAATATAACTCCTAGCAACTGAGTAGTATTAAACCTGATATTAGAAAACGACATACTTTGCTGCAGCAGCAACAGCCTGGCTAGCATTGCAGTAAAAAATGCTGGGCCAGGTAAAGAGGAGTGCTGAGGATATTTGTTTTTGCAGCACATTCCATGCAACAAACATGATGAGCTCACTTTACGTTTATGCCACAAGTCAACATTACGAGTTGGCAATACAAAATCAACTGATAACATAATTATCCAAGAATACGATAACTGAGTCACCACTCCAAGATCACACAGGAGAACAGTACTAAAAAAAAACAATGAATAAATAAAAAACGAGGTAAAACACACTGGTGTAATAGCTTCTCAAAAGTCAATTTTTATCAAAAGTTACACCTACAATCACATAGGACTCTCTGACAAATGTACTAAATCAATTACCATACTGTAAGTTTAGAAAGGTTAAACTTCGTGCCCTAAAGCCTACTCCACTCATGAATGCTTGCCAGATCTTTATTCAAGGTTTCTGCAACCACCGACCCACGGAGTAGAGAAGGAACAATAGCTAGAAGAGCAGCATTATATTCATATTCATAGCAAAGGTGCAATAACACTATCCTGAGGGATGACATTACTAAAACTACAATGCACCTTTAGGTTCTGCTTATTGTAATCTTTGCTTGTAGATAAGTGCTCTATGGTTCACACGGTCCAAAACTGCACAAAGATCTAGAAGAGAATAGAATATGGAATTTAAATCAAAGGCCAAGCACTGGGCCCAAAGAGGTCATTCAGGGCTCACACTGAAACTGATCGTAAAACGGGTTGAAGCGTGTAACAGAAGGAAAACCGCCGTTGTATTATGAATCAACTGTTAGAAGTGGAAGGTGTGGAAGAAAAGATGCAAAAAAATAATATGAACGGAAGTACAGTAAAAAGAATGAAACAGGTTGCAGCTAATGGCCAATGGGACGCTGAAAGAACCTTAGAAATAGATAATACTTTCAGAGCACTAAATGAGGTGCACTGGCGGCACTTCCGCTTACGGGAACACAAAAATTTAAACCAACCAAGCGTGCCTCTGCACCCTCATGAAGAGCAAACCGGGAGATATTGATAACACCGCATCACAAGTACATACCAAGGCCTTTAACTGTAATGCTGATAGCAGAATGTTATTTTCCAATAGCCTATAAAGAAGCTTAGAAAGCACCATCTCAAAAAGCTTAGATAAACAACGGGGAAACTGAAATCGGCCTCTGTTGTAGCAAACTATAAATGAGAAAATAAATATCAATAAAAAAACTGAACATACACTTCTTGGGATAATAATGAATAATTTGTAAAAATCAAATGATGGATGCAGTACGTTACGCAAATCTCAAATTTCTTTGAAGCATCGCCACAAAATTACGTAGGGTAATTATCATGGTAGGAATATGAAACTTTTTAAATGAAGAATATATCAGTATGAATTGATGAATGCATCTATGAATGTCCACTGACACACTTATCTTTGTGCGCGTTTCATATAATATAAGATAATATATATATATATATATATATATTATATATATATATATATATATATATAAATATATATATATATATACATATAGATAGATAGATAGATATATATATATATAGTGTGTGTGTGTGTGTGTGTGTGTATGTATATGTATGTATATGTATGTATGTATCTATGTATTTAGCCAGAAGGTGAAAAAAATTACTTGAGATAAGCCTTTCGTGTATTTTGTACACCTCATCAGAGTTCAGAGATAAGTGCCAAGGAAACATATGCATAGTCACAAGAAGACTTCCTGGTAAGACAAGCAATGCTAAAACGACAAACAACGCTAATAATTGCCGAACAATGGTAATGCCTAACAAAATTTCATCAATATTGTATAAACCCAGGCTGATTTTTAATTGATAAATGATCACTGTCTTTTTTTCATAATACAAGAGTCTATCAATATTCGTTTCAACGGATATTTTGTAAAAATCAGGCGAAACGAAAATGGGCAGACTCTTGTATAATAAAAAAAACGAAGTGGGGATTTGCATCCAGAAGTGAAAACATCAATGCGGTATTTGCACCGGGAGGTGAAAGTAACATTGCGTTATTTGCACCCAATAGTTATAGTTATAATACGAGTTATCGTATGCTAGTAGCTTCAAATGCTTAGATTGCATTTGCTTCTTTTCACTCTTCAGTTAGTTACATACTTAATTAACCAGTTCACCTCTGAAACATCTGCTGTCTTCCACTTCTTCAATGGAAGAATCCATCGGTTAATTTTGTTCCCAGGAAATGCAACAGTGGTGGAATATGGTACCGAGGAAAGTGACTTAAAAGAACTCTGTGACGTGTTTACTGAACATTCAGTTGCAAAAATGTTGGAAAATCACAAAATACCATTGGTTGCAGCACCAAAAGTCAATTGCTTACAAGAAAATGTAATTTCTGTAAAAGTCAACAAATCCTACCACGCAATAACTATAGATGAATTAGACTACGCTTGTACATGTATTTTCCATTCACAATATCAACTGCCTTGTCGTCATATTGAATCTTTAGTTCGTTATCAGAATGAAGACATCAAAAGGGTTGCATCAAACTCCCGCTGGCAAAAATGTAACTCTGTGATCCCACTCCAAACCTCTTTAAGCCAAAGTTCACTTTGTAAACTTCGGAGCCAGAGCGAGCCTTTTACAGCAGCAGAGAAGGAAATGAATTCTCAAGACACTCTTCAGCGCTTGACATCCGTCCTAACTACTTGTGGTACACACATGCATTTAGAACGATCAGAAACGCTAAAACACATTGTTAGTTCCTGGGGAAAGAACGACAAAAATTTATATATGTTTCCTTTAACACAAAGTTCCTAGTAAATCTATAAAACAATTAGAAGTAGAGTTTGCAACTAAATTCACGACCCCGTTTCTTCACCAAATAATGTCCATGACCCCCATTCGTCAGTATTTGGTACGAGATCGTCAGAAAAACCACTGTTATCCAAGATGAGACCCTAACCATCTCTCAGGAAATGCGAAAATTAAACCCTCAACTCCTTGTTGTTAAGTGTCGAGGCTGACCGAAAGAAAGAAAAACAATAGGGCGATTTAAGTTCTAAAAGACGGAGGACCAGCAAGCAAACTTGCTGAAAGTAGCAGAGCCAAGAAATCAGCAAGAATTTAGCCAAATAAGCAATAAAATGAATAAAAGACGTACATCTGTTTTATTGTAAATGGAATAAAATGCTATCCTAATGTGAACTAATTGCAACTAGATTCTTTTATTTCAATAACTATCTTATTATCCCATTGTCATAATAAATGGAAAGTACATTTCAGCAATAAAATAAGGTCTTGTTAACGAGTTTAATTAATGGTTTTAATATATGTAACAGTCGAGACGTACGGAATTTACGAAAAGACCAAAGACAAGGTCCAGATCTCCGGGTGCAAAAAAAAAAAAAATACCGTGATAGTCGATTAAATATAATTATATGTTTTTAAAGATTTGATGAAATTTTAACGCAGGGTATTTTAAAACAATTAGGTTTTTAGGCATCCCCATTGTTCGACAGTTGTTAGCTTGTTTGTACTTTTAACATTGTTTCCCTTGCCATGAAATCTTATGACTGCATTTGTTTCCTAAGAGCTTGTACTGAATCCTGATGAGGTGAACAAATACATGAAAGCGCTTGGCTCAAGTCATTCCTTTTCACCCTTCTCTTGGCTGAATGCATACATCACATGGCTTGAGTGTTCGGCTACAATATATATATATATATATATATATATATATATATATATATATATATATATATATATATATATATATATATATATATATATATATATATATATATATATATATATATATATATATATATATATATATATAATATATATAATATTATATATATATATATATATATATATATATATATATATATATATATATATATATATTATATATATATACATACATTGGTTGCTAAGCCTCTCGACACACTGGTCCTTTACTAGCAGGCTGAAGAGAAAAATAACTAACAGATGATCTGTTCCTTTATAATCCCTTGGGGATGGAACAGATTCACCCGGAATCCAACACTGTTGAAGAATTACTGGACTTACCAATACAAAGGTAAATCTTTGAGTTGTTTTTTTATACAAAAGATGAGGCCTAACGGCTCGAAAGCAGGAATGAGTCAATTGAAGGATTATACAGTGTAAGAGTTTGACAACCAAAATTGACCTTGGAATGAATAAGCTGATTACATATTTATAGAAGTGCAACACTTATTCTCCTTTTGATAAACAATACCAATATTTGGAAAATGAACATTAAAATAAACTATAAACATGTGAATACATAGAAAATATATATATAAGGTAACTAATTAGTAGTTAATTTAATTGATTTTATCTTTAAGGTCATTCATGAACATTTTACTAATACACCGTCCCAAAAATTACATGTCAGGGCTAAGGTTGAAATTACAGCTGGAAGTAAGCTGTATATATAATTGTAGATTCTAAAAGATTTTGTGAAGAGAAATCTTTTGATATGGCAATCACTGAACTGTCAGTCCAACTGATCCAATGAGAATGTTCACTTCAGTGAATGAATATCGCATTGGACGTTTTCCCAGTTTTGACAGAATACCTATGCTGTTAATTCTCACTTCTAAATCCTTACTCTATTGTCCAATATAAAAAGAAGAGCCATCGTCCAAGCATGAAATTTTATATATTTTGTTGTTGTTTTCCTTAGAGCCATTTTTTATTAACATTCCTTTTAGTGTGTTATTATAAGAAAAAACCAGGTTGACATTAAAAAATTTTAACAATGATTTTATGGTTACAAAACCGCCGAAATAAGGCAAGCTAAGAATGTTTTTCGGGGTTTCTTCCTCCATGTTACTTTCACTATAAAACTTTTTGCGGGCTTTATTATAGCAAATATCTAGTATATGTGAAGGGCAACATGAACCTGTCCCAATTTTTCTTTGGGAATCGAGTTCTTGATCCAAATACTGGGGACTGACAATGCGCAATGCTCATAAAAACATGGAAGAAAAAAAATAATATTTTGATATTAACCTGGATAGAAATGGACATAAGTTAAGTTGAAGGCTGGTTTCCTATTAATACTAAATTTGCATTGAAATGGTTCTCTATGTATTAAAATATCTAAGAAGGAAAGGCAATTGTCTTTTTCTAACTGCAAAGTAAATTTTATGGATGGAACCTGGTTATTCAAATTAGAGAGTAAATCATTTACATCAACACCAGCAGGCAAACCAGCTAAAATATCGTCAACATCTTTACCCTTTAAAGGAGTATAAATGATATTAGGTAAATATAGTTTTTCTAACAATTGAGGAGTGGGGATAAAGGGTGGCTCATTGTTATACCAAATATTTGCAGGTAGAATTCACTATTGAACATAAACTTACAATAAAAAATGCACAACCTAGTGAGTGAAATAATGGCCTACAGGTAAAGACAATTCATGATGGCTTAGTTCGTCACTAAGATACTCTAAAATAGAATCTATAGGAACTTTAGTGAAAAGAGAACAAATATCAAAACTAACAAATCTATCAGTAGGACAAAAAGTTATTTTGTTAAATTTTTCAGCTAAATCAAGTGAATTATATATGTGAGAAATAGAGATGGTTCCAAGTAACAAGTACAAGAGTTTAGTAATATATTTTGAAAGTTTATATGATACTGAGCTAACAGTATCATATAAACTAATCCGTACAAGTAAGGTAAAGAGAGAAATTATACTGTCAACTGACGTATTAGTTCTTTGTTTATCTTGAAGGATTTTTTTGCTAATGAAATTATTTATGACTTGATCAAGGGGATTGTTTTGTTAGTTTTCCGTAAGTCGTATCATCATCCAGTAAGGCTTCCATACGTGATATGTAGTCAGCTTTATCTAAAATTACAATATTATTCGACTTATCAACAACTTTTGTGATGTGGATTCTTTTATAAGATCGGTCAAACCTTTCTTATAACGAGCAAGGAAATTAATTTCATGATTAACATTGGCAGCACCATAAACAATACCTGTAATTATACTTTTCGAATTTACTTAGGGACGACGCAATCGTTAAAGCAAAGAGTCTATTCGAAATAGAGAAGGATAAACCATAACCAAGTGCATTGACAACATTTCACTTATTTGTTTACTAGACAATTTAACAACACAATCACTACGTGCACTATTAGTCTGATTCTTGCAATCAATAATTTTTTTTGCTGTCCAGTTTCCTTGTTAGGACATCTGTACATTTACGAATCCTGACGACTGCACCCTTGCAATGAAAAATAGTATACAAA
>NC_061090.1:43184378-43216878 GCF_015104395.2 Macrobrachium nipponense
GAAAAAGTGACAAACAAGAGACCATCCGTCGATGGCCGAAGTCATAACTGCTACTACTGGGAACAGAAACCTTCCACCACGAACCACTATCTAAAAGAGAAATCTCTGGCAGAAGATGACCTAAAACAGGTTGCACTGATTTTATCACTGTACAAACAGATGTGTTTATAAATCCAAATTCTTGCTCTGACCAAGAAATAGGTAAAGGACTGACCATACAAAAATCGTCTCTAGTATTTGATGGATTCTGTTTCTAATATTAGAGTCAATTGCCTAATTTGGAGCCGTAATACAATACCCACTCAATGTATTGGTTCTCTGTTAAAAAGCGACCTTCTCTGGGAAAATCATATGGATCCACTATCATGGTCTGCGCAGTTCCTATAAAAGGTGATAATACTTACTAAACGGAGACAGCTTAACAGCAATGTCTGTGTTGGCCATGGTATTCAAAAGCATACAGGAAAGGTGCTGAAATACACAAGAAGATCTGATCATGTGTCGATTTCTCGTAAGTAATAATAAAATAACCTGAGATAAACTTACGATGTCTTTCACTTGAGAGATCCAAATCATCAGCATGACACTCGATGTACAACTAACGAATAAGAAAATCATCATAACGGGAACTTCATACAATATTTCTCAAATTAAGCAGTTAAAAAAATTGAATGCAAGAGAGAGAGAGAGAGAGAGAGAGAGAGAGAGAGAGAGAGAGCATGCTTCCCGGCGCCAATCTCATTGATTCCAGGTCCCTAATGGCTATCAAATTACAATAAAATTAACCAAGTAGTGATATCATCATTAAATCCCTTAATGAGAAGGGCGAGCAAATCCCATTATTTCAAATTTTATGGATCATCGAAAATATCATATAATGAGGTCATATTTGATTTCATATTAATCAGGGAAAAGGTCATCTGCAAGACGATGAATATCAGCGTCGGCCATTGAAGATAGGAATCCAGTTATGTACAGAAAATAATTGAAGGTCATCAAAAGGATGCAAAAATAACGACATATCTCTGAGAGAGAGAGAGAGAGAGAGAGAGAGAGAGAGAGAGAGAGAGAGAGAGAGAGAGAGAGAGAGAGATAGGATAGCAAATACAAATTTCAAGATTCGAAGAAATCATTGCCAAAAGGAATAATTAGGTACTAGACAATTATAAATATCATTCATCAGTTGTATTTAGGGAGGCGTAGATCCGCATTATACATGAGATAAATGAATAAATATAGTAACCAAGAGATAAGTTTACTGATTGTCTTGTTTCTACAAAATGGCGTCACAGCAATTATGCTTATTGTCGGATGAATTTACATATTAACAAATAAATAAATACCATTTCCATGCATGTACCCACTATACACACACACACACACATATATATATATATATATATATAATATATATATTATATATATCTATATATATATAATGATATATATATCTATATATATATATTATATATATATCTATATATATATATATATATATAGTACTATATATCTATATATATATATATATATATATATATATATATATATATATAAATACATAAATATCTATATATATATACATATAATATATATATATATATATATATATATAAATACACAAATATCTATATAGATATATATATATAGACATATATATATTATATATATATAATCTATATATTAATATCTTGTATATATTAGGATAGTGTGGGTACATGCATGGTAATGGTATTTATTTATTTGTTAATATGTAAATTCATCCGACAATAAGCATACCTGCTGTGACGCCATTTTGTAGAAACGAGACAATCAGTAAACTTATCTCTTAGTTACTATTTAATTAACAATGCTGCACTTTGTGAGAAAACAAATTGCTCATTCGACAAGCCTCACATTTTCACAAAGTGATGAGTTGAACATTTGTCACTTTGTGAAAAGATCAACGTATATGCTTGTTTTTGTGGTAGTAATATATATATATATATAATATATATATATATATATATATATATATATATATATATATATATATATATATATAATATATCACTTTGGGAAAAGGTGAGGCTTGTCGAATGAGAAATTTGTTTTCTCACAAAGTGCAGAATCGTTAACTAACACCACTCCGTTGCTCTGTATGATAACGTTCTATATTCATATAGTGATATTATGCTAATTTACGTGTAACAACTTGTATCTAACTATCATAAACTTTACGGAGTCTGCTATAAATACTATGGAAATACATTCTTTTCTTTTTTTAATCCTGAGAAATTGACCTTAAGCTCGGATGAAAATGGCCGTGAAAATGCGGTGGAGCTGAAGTATTTGAAATTACTTCAGCAAGAAGAGTTGAGAAATGGACTCCCAATAAAAATGTGGTGGAAACCAGACAATAAATGGAGGATATGAGAGTTGTACTTGATTATGAAGAAAAGCAGTCCAGCGTTTGTGCCCCAGATGGTGACTATGATATACCTTTGTCAAAATTAGCCTCAAACGACTACGATTCTGAGGATTCTGATATACCACTCACTTCCATCAAAAAGGATCTTGAGATTGACAATTATCTCACGGATGTTTCTGATATACTTAGTGCAGTGTGGGGTTCAATCAGTGATACAGTTTATGTGCCGAAGAGTGATGACGTTATCACAAAATGGTATAATTATGTGGAAGGGAAGGTTGTATGAGTGATGTGTCTGCAGCTTGTGAAAGAACCGAATGAATAAAGCTGCGTTGTTTCCTCACTTTGAAAACAACGACAGTTGCAAAAATCACAGTGTGATAATAAGTAAGAATGATAAAGTTTTTGTGCAAAATACGGGGATATCTTAGAAAAAGAAACTGTTTCTGATTCTGTTAGTGTATGACTTAGTAACTCATACATTCGTTTGTACACACGCACGCACACGCACATTTCAGTCCCATGTAGTTATACTGTTAGAATAAGTGGAAGCGTTGTGACACAAGGACTCTTGTTATCAATTCCATAAAATTTCGTTTGACACTAAACAATGTAAACATCATGGCTATTTCAAGTACTGTTGATGTAACAAATCAGCCAAGTAATTGGGAATGAAAGACTTATCTGGTATATACGAGGCAAGTACATCATTATCTGCAGGTGTACTCCTACCATTAAAAATGGCGTTACACAGGTGTCGAGACACCAAGTCCCGACCGACCTGACAATATATATTGTATTTGAAGGTCCAGTATTGAGAGAGGCTCTTCCTGGGTGGACGACGGCTGAGATGTACACCTTGAATTCTTTACCTGTAGATTAATGTCGTTACACACTCAGAAAAAAATTACGTTGATACACACCATGATTGTTGTATTCGAGAAATAAAGAAGTTATTCACATGGAACAAACCAAATACCTTATTAACTTGCAAAACAGAAAATTGGGCCTCTTGAAATTCCTGAGCCTTCACCAGGTCTGCTTCGCCAGCCTGGCAGGATACCTGCCTTCCTCCAAGGAAGCAGCCTCTGGGTCAGACCCTTCCCTTCAAGGCTGGCCTCATAAGACTGGCGACCCTTAAGGGCTTTTGGGCCTCATCTTTGAAGTTCTTGGGCCCTCTCCGGGCCCGCTTCCCTTGCCTGACAGGACTGCCTTCCTCCTAGGAAGCAACTTCTGGGTTGGACACTTCCCTTCAAGGCTGCCCTCATAAGACTGGCAACCCTTGAGGGCTTTTGAGTCTTACCTTTGAAGTTCTTAGGCCCTCTCCAGGCACGATTCCCAGGCCTGGCAGGATACCTGCCTTCCTCCAAGGAAGCAGCCTCTGGGTCAGACTCTTCCCTTCAAGGCTACCATCATAAGACTGGCGAAGATTGAGGGGTTTTGGGCCTCATCCTTGAAGTTCATGGACCCTCTCCAGGCCCGCTTCCCCAGCCTGGCAGGATACCTGCCTTTCTCCAAGGAAGCAGCCTATGGGTCAGACCCATCCCTTCATGGCTGCCATCATAAGACTGGCGACCATTGAGGGCTTTTGGGCCTCATCCTTGAAGTTCATGGGCCCTCTCCAGACCCGCTTCCCCAGCCTGGCAGGATACCTGCCTTTCTCCAAGGAAGCAGCATATGGGTCGGACCCTTCTCTTCAAGGCTGCCCTCATAAGACTGGCAATCCATGAGGGCTTTTGATCTTATCCTTAAAGTTCTTAGGACCTCTCCAGGCATGCTTCCCCAGCTTTGCAGGATACCTGCCTTCCTCCAGGGAAGCATTTCTGGGTTGGACACTTCCCTTCAAGGATGCAAACATAAGACTGGCAATCCTTAAGGGCTTTTGGACCTCATCCTTGAAGTTCTTGGGCCTTCTCTAGGCCTGGTTCCTATGCCTCACAGGATACCAGCCTTCCTCCGAGGAATCAACCTCCGAGTCAGACTCTTCCCTTCATGGCAACTGTCATAAGATTGGCAACCATTGAGGGCTTTTGAACCTTATCCTTGAAGTTCTTAGGCCCTATCCAGGCCTGGTTCCCCAGCCTGGCAGGATACCTGCCTTCCTCCAAGGAAGCGGTCCTGGGTCGGACCCTTCTCTTCGAGGCTGCCAACATATGACTGGCAACCTTTGGGGGGTTTTGGGCCTCATTCTTGAAATCCATGGGTCCTCTCCCGGCCCGCTTCCCCTGCCTGGCAGGATACCTGCCTTCCTCTGAGGAAGCAGCCTCTGAGTCAGATCCTTCCCTTCATGGATGCCGTCATAAGATTGGCGACACTTGATGACTTTTGTGCTGCATCCTTGAAGTTCTTGGGTCCTCTCAATGCCCGCTTCCCAAACATGGCAGGATACCTGCCTTCCTCCGAGGAACCAGCATCTGGATCGAACCCATCCCTTCAAGGATGCACTCATAAGACTGGCGACCCCTGAGGGCTTTTGTTCCTTAACCTTGAAGTTCTTGGGCCCTCTCCAGGTGTGCTTACCCAGCCTGACTGGATACCTGCCTTCCTCCAAGGAAGCAGCCTATGGGTCAGGCCCTTCCCTTCAAGGCTGCCCTCATAAGACTTAAGACCAATGAGGGCTTTTGAAATTCTTGGGCCCTCTCCAGGCCCGCTTCCCGAGCCTCGCAGGATACCTGCCTTCCTCCGAAGAAGCAGCCTGTGAAACTGACACTTTCTTTCAAGGTTGCCTTCTTAAGACTGGTAACCCTTGTGGGATTTTGGCCCTCTCCAGGCCCACTTCCACAGCTTGGCAGGATACCTGCCTTCCTCCGAGGAAGTAGCATGTGGATTAGACCCTTCCTTTCAAGGCTACCCTCATAGGACTGAAGACCCTTGAGGGCTTTTGAGCCTCATACTTGAAGTTCTTGGGTCCTCTTCAGGCCCGCTTCCCTTGCCTGGCAGGATACCTGCCTTCCTCCAAAGCAGCAGCCTGTGGATTGGACGCTTCCCTTCAAGGCTGCCCTCATAAGACTGGTGACCCTTGAGGGCTTTTGGTTCTCTCCAGGCCCGCTTCCCCAGCCTGGCAGAATACCTGCCTTACTCGGAGGAACCAGACTCTGGGCCAGACCATTCCCTCAAGGTTACCCTCATAAGACTGGCGGCCTTTGAGGGCTTTTGAGTCTTATCTTTGTAGTTCTTACGCTCTCTCCAGGCCCACTTCCCCAGCCTGGCAGGATACCTGCCTTCCTCCAAGGAAGCAGTTCTTGGTCGGACCCATGCACTCAATGCTGCCCACATAAGACTGGCGACCCTTGAGGGCTTTTGGGCAGGATACCAGCCTTCCTCCAAGGAAGCTGGCTTTTGTCATAAGACTGGTGACCATTGGGGCTTTTGGGCCTCATCCTTGAAGTTCATGGGCCCTTTCCACGTCCACTTCCCCGCCTGGCAGGATACTTGCCTTCCTCCGAGGAAGCAGCCTCTCGGTTGGACCCTTCCCTCAAGGTTGCCCTCATAAGACTGGCAACCCTTGAGGGTTTTTGAGTCTTATCCTTGAAGTTCTCAGGCCGTCTCCAGGCCCAATTCCCCATCCTGGCAGGATACCTGCCTTCTCCAAGGAAGCAGTTCTTGGTTGGACCCTTGCCTTCAAGACTGCCAACATATGACTGGCGACCCTTGAGGATTTTGAGCCTGGCCCTCTCCAGGCCCGCTTCCCCTGACTGGCAAGATTCCCACCTTCCTCCGACGAAGCAGCCTTTGGGTCGGACCCTTCCCTTCAAGGCTGCCCTCATAAGACTGGTGACCTTTGAGGGCTTTTGTCCCTTATCCATGAAGTTCTTGTGGCCTCTCCTGGCTCGGTTCCCCAGACTGGCAGGATACCTTCCTTCCTCTGAGGAAGCACCCTATGGGTAGGACCCTTCCCTTCAAGGCTGTCCTCATAAGACTGGTGACCCTTGAGGGCTTTTGAGCTTCATCTTTGAAGTTCTTGGGCCCTCTCCAGGCCTGTTTCCCCATCCTGGCAGGATACCTGCCTTCCTTCAAGGAAGCAGCCTGTGGATTGGACGCTTCCCTTCAAGGCTGCCCTCATAAGATTGGCAACCCTTGAGAGATTTTGGCCCTCTCCAGGCCTGCTTCTCCAGCCTGGCAGGATACCTGCCTTCCTCCAAGGAAGCAGCCTGTGGATCGGACCCTTCCTTTCAAGGCTGCCAACATAAGACTGGCCAACCTTGAGGGCTTTTGGGACTCATCCTTGAAGTTCTTGGGCCCTCTCCTGGCCTGTTTCCCCAGCCTGGCTGGATACTTGCCTTCCTCCGAGGAAGCAGCCTCTTGATCGGACCCTTCCCTTCAAGGCTGCCCTCATAGGACTGGCGACCCTTGAGGGCTTTTGGTCCTCTCCAGGCCCATTTCCCCAGCCTGGCAGGATACCTGCCTTCCTGCAAGGATACAGCCTCTGGATCGGACTGAGTTAATACAGACAAGATGGAGGAGCAAACTGATGAGGAGTGGTTGGAGGTATAGCTCATGAAAACGTGATTAAAATAAAAATTATCAGGCCTAAGCAGTCCAGCACCCCATACCATTGGTGAACACCTAGTTACTACAAGGATAAAGTAAAGACAAGTGTAGTACATCTTGATCATATATTTGGTTCATTCTCCAAAACAAAAACAGTAATTATGGCAATAGCATTGACAAAAACAATAAGAAAATAAAAGAAAGATCGTGGACAAACTCAAAAAAAAAATACTCATCAATGCGATTTTTGTTGTTGCTTATGTGCGACTAGTTTCTCATATTGTGACATCGTGTTAGCCAGAGCCACCCTCATGACATGGAGCAGGCCTCCATGAAGACAGTTCCGGACAGATGTCTTGATCAACAGCATGGTCAAGAATGCCTTCTCACACAGGTCAGTCGTTGGAAATGGAGTTGCCCTCGCCAGTTTAGGATATGCAAACAACTGATCACAACAAAAATGAGATGGTGATGATGCACTGAATTTTGTCTTGCAACCCTTGTTCTCTTGAAAATCAATAAATTCCTCCTTCAGGTTGTCAGTATCATGCATTTCTATCAGGAAGGGCTGCTGAATTCATTCTGGGAATGTCAGATCTTTGGGGAAGTACTTTTCCATGGTGGTTTCAAGGTGTGAAAGGCGAATAACAATATTTTCTAAAACCATTGTTCTGATTGTCTTATCCCCCAAATTTTCTTCAAGAATTGGAAAGATTCCCACACTTACTCCTTCAACTCTACACTTCAAGAGTGTACACTAGGTCTATGACAAAGCTTGTGATGCTGACTTAATACGAAAGTGTGGAATGCTCGCACAAATTAAGTGTTTTTTATCACCATGCTGCAACACATCTGAAAATCAGGGTAAAGTTTATTGAATTTAAAAAATGCGTTACAAATACATTTGTCCAAACGTATTCCTTCACTACAGAAACACTGATATTTTACCCCATATATGTGAACTTACCCAGCATCCCCTGAAATTGATTTCAGCACCCCAGCATGAGAAATGCTGAACTAGACAGTCGCGCGAAAAGGTCGAAAGTGAGGAGGTTGTGCAAATGCATGATATATTAGGGTACGGCTATGAGAGCTAAACGATTAGCTGGGAGATGGATTTGCTGGAAGATGGAACAGTGGAGTGTCAATGGAACCCAAAATTTCTTGATGGAAGTGAATGCCGATATTATAAAAGCAAGGCAGGAGCTAAAAAGATAGTTTGAATGCACAGTACAGTGTCCAAAAGAAGTGGTGATGCACAGAGGATATAGCAATTAGGTTAGCATGGATGAAAACATGAATGTAAGTATTTTCATAACCTTTTGCAATGTGGAAAGAATAGATAAAATGGCTAGTGAAAAGTCTATATAGTCTGATGTGTCACAACAAAGGTACACCTAAAACGTCCAGAAAACATAAAATATACGAGGAAATGGAAAAGAAGGACTTAATATTCCAGTGTGTGAAAATGAATGCATGAAAGAAGCAATTAGTGCACTGAGTTTACGGGTTTGACCAGCTGCAGATGAGAGTCTTCTGTGGGGATGTACAAAGCGGTTATTGATGTTTAAGTTAACTTCACAATGAGCACATTCCAGGATCAATAGTTAAATTATGAATAAGGTAATGGCCATTGTCACGGTTACCCTAAAGGAAGCCCTACGCGATAGAAGCCTTCGTGCAATGTGTGTGTGCGCGCGCTCGTGTGTGTGAATATATATATATATATATATATATATATATATATATATATATATATATATATATATATATATATGTGTGTGTGTGTGTGTGTGTGTGTGTGTGTGTGTGTGTGTGTGTGTGTGTGTGTGTGTGTTCTGAGTAAGAAAAATGGCAAATTGAAGGGGAGAGCTGTATTACTGAAAACCTTTAATGAAAGCGGTTACAGGTTCCACGATGATTATGAAAAGATTTAGAGTAGGGGCGGAGAACACGAAATACCTGATTAGTTGTCCCATTCTAATGAGGCCAGAATTACCTCGTCAAGATCACCCCGTTTATATTCATTTTTATGGTGATATGTAGTCTGACTAAGAACTAATCGCTCATGACATTTTTTTACTTGTCCTCCTCTTCTCCTCCCGTTCGACATACAAATCATATGGCATCAAGAGCATAATTCAACGCTTAGGTCACGAGGCATACTGGGACATAGAGTTCCTTTCCTGGTACCTTTTGGTATATATCTAGCAAGAGAGATATAGAAAGAGACTTCCATACGATATTTCTACGTACGATAAAGAAGTCCCCTATTCTCAGTAACTGCAAGAAAGTAGTGTATTTTCAAAATAAATGAAAATACCATAATCATAATAAATGGAAATAGCACAGAATCGAGATAATTGGGAATAATATAGAACCAAAACAAATCGGCAGTAACGAAGAAAGAAAATACTTGGAAATAACGCACAAAATTCAAGGTAGACTGGGACGGATGATTGCACAAACACTTTCTAATGATTGCCGTCTTCCGCAGATGTTATTACTCGGACTTCTGATTGCTAAATTATTAATGGGGGAAAATAATAGCTCAACTGCCAAGCCCTTCACTCAGGTAAAAGTGAAACCTGTCATGTTCCAATGGACGGTGGATATCAAAGGGAGTGCCACAGTGCCACTCACAGACTTGTTGCAACTGCCAAAAACGTATTATCATAAATGCAGCAGAAACGAGTAGTATACTTCAATAATTCTGTGAGACAGTTTTGCAATTCGTAATGTAACAATACTAGGTAGAAAAATGTGACATTTTTGCTATTTACGGACAAAATAATTGTCATTTCTCGTTATAACGTTTACAGAACAGAAAACATACTTTTTTTAGTAATGTTACGTAACATACCAAATTCCTGGTCAGTATGAAATGTCCGACAGGTCTGCACTAGTACCATTTTATATCATAAAGATGATTCTAAATATCTTACTTCGCTCTTTTCAAGGAAATGTTTTATACATACATCCGGTGCCTTTCCTTCTTATAATTTACATTGGGGGAGGTGGACGGAGTGCCAAAAGAAATATTGATGGGAAGACTTCAGTTTTATTAGAAGAGTATATTTATTAGAAATAAAACAAACTATAATGAACTCAAATTGGATCAGAATCTTATATCCACTTTAAGGACGATTATGCAATTGAATATTTCCAAGCAACTAAATACGATATAAAATATTCCAAGAGACAATTGCGAAAGTTATACTAAAATTCCATAACACACACACACACACATACTCACTCACTCACTCACACACACACACACACACACACACACACACACACTCACTCACTCACTCACACCCACACACACACACACACTGATTATTTTACATGACGATAGATTTCGGAAATAAATTATCAGGCCATTCAACGAACAATTACCAACTCATATTCTTAAATTAATCCCAATAAAGATTAGCCCCCTGTTTACTTCCGGCGTTATTATAAATATAATTGTCCTAGATCTGATCATGGCAATTACATCGGATGTACCAGGAGGCTGCTAAAAGTCCGAATCTCCTCACATCAGGGAGTTAATTTTCAAACGGATTGTCTATTCCCGAACAGTCCAGTGTAAGAAATCACAGCAAAATTTGTAAGACCCACTTACATGCTAAGGATTTTAGAATTGTGGGGAGAATCCGAAGAAAAGTTAACAACACTCGAATCTATTATAATAAAATTAACTGTCCCTACCTTTAATCACCAATCAACTTATACCCAGCTATTCATTGCTTAAAGTACCTGCTGTAACCTCATTGTTATATTTACCCCTCTGCCCCCCCCCCCCCCCCCCACCCCCCCCCCCCCCCAGCACTGGCTTTCTCTGTCAGTTTGCATTACACTACAGGCGCGGGTAATTGTCTTTTTCTTTTCATGTTGACCTTAGCCTTCTGCTGTTCTGTTCTATTGTTATATATATATATATATATATATATATATATATATATATATATATATATATATATATATATATATATATATATTAATAAAAAACTTTAAAAATGTTTTTAAGGCTGTCTCTCTATTTTAGATTGTCTTTTTACATGGTGTTAACAAGTATATAATGTGTATACCTCTCACTGTTTATACGCAGTTACTATTTAAATTTATCACTTTTTCAGCCTGGAAGATGTATCAAGAGATACGAAACGTTGGCTTATTAAAGGGATAAAAAAAAAGAACGCCATCTCGTTACTCCAATTTGCCTATTTTATATATATATATATATATATATATATATATTATATATATATATTATACATGATTAAATATACATACACACAAAATCATGTACTATATAAGTATAATATTTATATATATATATATATATATATATATATATATATATATATATATGAATAACTTGATCACGAAGTATATAAAACGTGATGCTATGTATAAATAAAGGTTTTTTTGCCACGAAAAAACCTTTATATATATATATATATATATATATATATATATATAATATATAGATACTATATATATATATGTATATACGAATATATATATATATATATATATATATTTATATATTTATATTTATATCTATTTAAACAGACAGAGAGATATATAGAATTCATTATTCAAGTAGTTACTGAAGGAGCGAGACTACGACAAATACAATCGACGCAAACACAATGTGCATCCTCCGTAGCACTGCCGGACAAAAACTGGAGAATAAAAAGGATTTTTCTGGCCCATGAAAGGCCAATGACCTGGAATACAGAGGCAGCTAAATCAATAACTTGAGTCAGTTCCTTCCTATCCTTGTACGTAAGAAATACATGAAACATTATAGAAGTATTTCAAGTACAGATAACCAGCCGGAAATTTTTAAGATTTAGAATTATAAATGAAGTTTTTGGCAGTTTAAAAAATGATGTTTTTTTTTATGTTCGTAAATTGTCCCGGTGTTTATAAAAAAAATTTTTCGCGTTAGTCATAAAAAAAACTTAAAGATGCAGGTAACATCGACAATGAAACTCCCGAACAGATTATTTTGTGTCTACGTTTATAAATTACCAAAACATTAAAAAATTCAGTGACCAGAACAATAATGGATCAGCAAAAAATATGCATGAGCAGATAAGTCTGGTAACACTCAGCGCTAACTTTACAAAACAGATTGATAACATATATATATATATATACTATATATATATATATATATATATATATATATATATGTGTGTGTGTGTGTGTGTGTGTGTGTGTGTGTGTGTGTTTGTGTATATGTATATGTATATATATAATATATATATATATATATATATATACTATATATATATATATATATATATATATACATATATATATATATATATATATATATATATATATATATATATATATATATATATATATATATATATATATATATATTTATATATATATATATATATATATATATTATTTATGTACCATCATGGACGTCGAAGATCAAAACTACCACAAATACTGACACTTGGACAGCGTCCTTCCTTAACTGATACATTACTCACATACTCATTTCGTGGCTGATGTTATAAACGAAGAATACTACCTATTTTGATGGTAAGATGATCATATTTCAAATGATGACTCTTGGAGGAAATCTGACAATTAAGTTTGTATACAGAGAAAGTACTAAAAATAACTGTAGACCAATAAGGCAAAACACACACCACACACAATATATATTATATATATATATATATATATATATATATATATATATATATATATATATATAATATATATATATATTATTATATATATAATATATATATATATATATATATATATATATATATATATATATATATATATGTATATATAATCTACATCTGGATCAATATTATCTACATATATATATAAAGATATATACATATATAATATAACTATATTACTATAATATCGTCTAGACGTATATATAATATATATATATAATAATATATATAATATATTATCTATATAAGATAATTTATATATATAATTATAATATAAGCTACGAATGTCTTTTGATATTGGATATAAAGGACATTTGTAGCTTAATGAATGTATAGAATCACGGTGGTGTGACCAAAGAATTTATAATATGGGCTACATGCGGCAAACGTTCGACTTGGTTAACATGGTAGAGGGGGTTCGATATCGATTCAAATTACAAATAACTGAGTTCGACAGAAATTTGTAAGCTCGGAATCGGTATCAACTTATAACCTCACTTGTTGGCCGAGTCGATAATGTCACTGCAGTCCTGATTTCTTCTCCGGCTGTCCGCTGGTTCGAATCCACGGGAGGACGAAATAATTAACTAAAAAATCCCCCTTCGGTTAACATTATATAGAAAATATATTAATTCCGAGATAGAGCGATTTGGATATTAAAGGACATTTCTATCTTAATGCTTTTATATATATATATATATATATATATATATATATATATATATAATATATATATATTGTGTGTGTGTTTGTGTCACAAACACTTTTACATGCATAGTGCAATTTCAACTAACACGTGGTATACATTTAACTGTGGGGGTAAGACGTCACGGCACCACAGAGTGGGGTGGGGGCCCCGGTGAGTTGAGTTGAATATAGAATTTAGGCCAAAGGCCAAGCACTGGAACCTGTGAGGGCACCCATCGCTGAAAAGGAAATTGACAGTAAAAGGATTGAAATGTGCAACAGGAGGAAAACCTCGCAGTTGCACTATGAATCAAGTGTTAGGAGAGGGTGGAAAGTAAGATGGAGATAGAGAATATGAAAGGAGGTACAGTAAAAGGAACGAAAGTGGTTGTAGCTAGGGGAAAAAGGCCGCTGATGTGAAAAGTGAAACTCCCGCTACCCTGGAAATATAAATTCCGCACCGATAGCCAGGGTATGGGAGAAGAATGAAAAATAAAATATCTAAAATTATGTATATTAGTGTCTAATCCACTTTTTGAGATCGATGGGGGTGAACATAGACACTCCCGTTCCCCAACATGTTTGAAAAATATATAACAACAATTCTGTTTGCGATAAAGTTCGGGCACATGAGCAGAAAAAATACGAATGAGAAGTTATAGCTGGGAAGGAATTGAACAAACATCCTTTTAGTATTAGTATTAAAGGAGGTAAAGATGTCTAGAGAGGGAAAATAATGCATACGTAATTTTTGTGTATTCCTGTATGAACAGAAAATTGTATCTTCCGATATTTTATTGGATACCTACTGGCCCAAACTGCCAGAAAATAATTTAGTTCCAAACATACGGCTGTGGAATTCATTCTTGTCAATAACTTGAAATATTCAGTTTTCATATGAAAAATGTAACTTATTCCTGGTCACAATTTCATAACACTCTTTCTGTTTGTAAATGAAAGAATCCTAGCTCATCACAACTAGAACTTCAACATTAATATTGATACATGGAGGAGCTAAGCTGAATAATTTTCAAGATTTAAAAATAATTACGATAAACTAATGTTAATTGCATTATTTTGAAAATACAAATGTATTGCCTACAATTCAATAGGAATATTATCTAATTTTACAGCAATTTGATTTATAGTAAACACATATTAGATTATTCATAAATTACTACAGAATATGAGTTAGGGAGATTCAAAGGTCTCAGTACCTACCATCCTTTAAAAATCACAGAGCAATAAGAGTTGATTAAAAAAAAAGTTAACAATCATTCAGACAATCATTCTAACGGATTCTATAGTAAGTGCGCCATAAATGAGCGTCTATTTCCTTTTTGAATAAAAAGAATGAAAAGTGGAGGGAGAGCACAAGTAAGAGAAGGAAGGTAAACAATGAAAGCCACAGCTTCTCAAGAATTAGAAATACTGAGAGAGAGAGAGAGAGAGAGAGAGAGAGAGAGAAGAGAGAGAGAGAGAGAAACTGACGAAGAAACGACAAACATGATGAAATTGAGGGAGGGTCTTCACGAGGTCAATAAAGGTCGGGTGTGTCCCTGGCCCCCCCCCCCCCCCCCCCCCCCGTCTACACCCCGTACACCCTCCTCCATTGGGGCTCCCACGCGGGGGGGGGGTCCCCACTAGAGAGTGGGTGGACAAGAGAACGGGAAGGTTAGGCGGAGCGGCCTCGACAATTTGGACTGAAACAGCTCCTATGTCAGCAAAACCAAGACATTTGCAACCCAAATGACCCCGTCCGACCCACACAAGACAATTAAGGAGGCAGGGCCAACACAGTGTCAACCCACTCCAACAGCAGACGAGGGATTAAAGCTATTGCATTGCTATCCATTAAGGACCTCATAGCTATGACATTCTGCACGAAATTCGTCCTTAGCGAAGAGTTCCTAAAGGCCCATGATATAGAACGTTCATATAATTGTAAATGATGATACAGAAATCTCGTCTTTGTCAATACACCTTGATTCAGTAAATTTCTACCTGGGACCCTAAGTGGAATTATTACCGATTTGATTTGAAAACTCTCGCACCCTCCATGGAAAGAAGGAAGCGAAAAAGAGAGGAGCAAAAGCCTAGTTATCTCACATTTCCTTGTTTACATTGTTGAAAGTAATACCATTAAAAAGTTACATTTTCTCTCTATTCCAAAAACATCGTCAATTTTCTGCAAGAGCAGTTGCCCCTGCATGTTACAAGGAAACATCTTTGTATATTTTTCCGAATGTCCTGAAATACCTTTAAGAATAAACAAAAAATACGTTTGCATTGGCTCACTATTGCATAATCTCAGGCACTAATCCCCGAAAAGTTCATCCTGATTAAATAATAATAATAATAATAATAATAATAATAATAATAATAATAATAATAATAATAATAATAATAATAATAATAATAATATCATTATTATCATTAATATTATTATGATTATTCGCGTGATAGCGAGCAACATTCATTGAAATGTTCAACTTAACGAAAAGATTGCATCCCTCATCACAGGTTAACGTATTTGTTTTAGTAATAAAACTAGTGTAAAAAATCCCTTTGCAATAATCCCATGTCATTAGGATCAAAAGTAAGATGTCGTCATTATCATATAAATTATAAACGTAAAGCAAATGAATTTAGCTCAATTTAAGCGACAGACTTTCAGTATTACAACCCTTTACAAAGGATAAGCCACACTAATGAATGTGGTGTTAAAAAACGATATAAGATCTTCATCCGAATCAAGTTCTAGAAGGGAATTAACAGACCGAGAAACAACGCATTTAAGTGAAAACTCATTTAAGAGAAAAGGGGTAACATAACATATTACACAAGACGGACCGATATTAAACCCTTATATGAACAAATTTTCATAGCTGTGAGTTGTATGACTAGAAGTAAATCACACTAAATGAAAACAGTGGTATACGACTAGAACTTCATAAACTCGAGGATATTTCTTTTTGTCATCCAAAAGCAGAAGAAAATAGTAGTTTATAGATAGCTAAAGGAATATACCAATGAAAAGAAAGAATAAGTTTTGGGACTTAGTCCGAAAAATTTTTGAAAAAGAGATAAGATAAGGAATAAAAGTATTATAATGCAGACGAATGGGATTATCAACTAGAGTGGTCAATTATAAGTAGATTTCTCATATGATACTGGAGAAAAAACTCGCCATAACAGAAAAACCTTTCCATACCTTCTCAAACAGGCGTGAGTCTAGACTGTAAACGAAACAAATTGATATTGCAGTACCTAGAAATTCGAAGACCGAGCTTCTCTATAACGTCTATATTCATGTTTGCTTAATAGCATTAATGAAAGAGAGAGAGAGAGAGAGAGTAATCACATTAACATAAACTTTAAAAATTGTTTACGTGGACCTGGAAACTACTAAGTCTGGTAGGCACAACCACTTTCCTTAGATTTCATCTTTAGTGAAATCATTACAAAGTTCCTTTCGAATGTTTTTTTTTTTCGGCTACCGTTCGGTAAAGGCAAAGTTCCTTACATCCCTAAAGCCAGGTCATTGCACCAAGCCGCCCGCCGCTCTCCATATCGTATGAGAAGCCCTACCGAGTAGCACTGGATTCTCACCGATTCCCTTGTACTCGGTTCTTTCAGTTCTCATATTTTCCTTAGGTGGCATTACCGTTTACATAAGGTTAAGCGCGTTAATTTGCATCCAAAAAGATCACATGGTTTTTAAGAAGATATTTTTATTTAATTAAGGTGGAATGATGCCCAGAAATTCATCACTATTTCTAACCAAAATAGTATCACTTTTATGTATTCAATAAAAGAAGCCTTTATGTATTAAAAACTATGATGGAAGATTAACCATAAGCAGTCCAGTTGCCTATTGGTTAAGTATTCGTTTCACTGGTTTCATTAATTCATTAATCAGTACATTAATACTATGTCGCACGTAAAAGCGACACGATGTCGCACCTACAAGCGGTTAGCAGTCGACTATTTTCTCTAATGACATAATTCATCACCGAGTCAATCGTTCGTAAAAACTAACTTACCTCAAAAACCATTAATCAAGTGCTTGAACTGGCATGTGTGACATTTATTCAGGTTTTCGAAAGGACTGTTTAGAATTTATTATGAAAATCTGATATGGCTTCTAAGAAAGGTGCTAAACTTGGTTGAGCAAATTGAGTAGTGTGATTTTTATGCATCACAACCACTGCGCATTTTCGAGACTTATGGGAAAGAGAATGTTATTATTATTATTATTATTAATTTGGTTGATCTCAGTCATCCTATTCGATACATCCTGCTTCCTTAGGAGTCCATCACTCTTCTCACTATGTGTGTCTTCTGCATGAGTCCTGGAGTGACTTCGACTTCTATTTTATCCAGGTTCCCTTTCAGGGATCTTGGGATCGATCCTGACTAGTGTTCCTATGGGTACGATTTCCACTGGAATGTGCCATATCCTTCTTTGTTCTATTTTCATGTCTTCAAAGTTATCAATTTTTCCTCTTTCTTTCTCATCTATCCTGGTGCCCCACGGTATTGCGACATCAATGAGTGATACTTTCTACTTGATTTTGTCACTCAGCATCAAGTCTGGTCTGTTGGCACTTATCACCCTATTTGTTCCGATAGCATAGTCCCAGAGGATCTTTGCTTGATGATGATGATGATGATGATGATGATTATTATTACTATTATTATTATTCCTTAATCTGGGAGAACATTCACAGCAGAATGCGCTTAAAAGGTCGCTGACTGGTAAAATTAAGTTCCTCGAAGCATAATGCCTTTCTTCTCTTTGGTAATATTCATAAGATTTCAACATGTTAATATTCAGATGTCAATAAATCTATATCTATATTTCAGATACCTATGTTAATGCATATTTATATCTTGGAAAAAATTCATAAGGTATGTTTTACGTACTAAGAGCTTCCTGCAAGATGAGAATGTTGCTATATCATCCTCTTCACCTATTTGACTTGAATTCTCGTAACAGTTTCCACTTTGTGAAACTGCGTACGAGCAAGAGGGGGAAATGGCTTTGAATAGGAAATGGGAACACCAATGGTAAAGCAGACGCTTTAGATGACATGTACAAAGAGCTGGAAACACCTGAGGGGGGAGAAAAAATTCACAGAATTGCAAATTATAGGGACAATATTACAAAGACTACTCCCTTAAAGTGACCCCCCACCCCGCAACAAGGCTCGGGTGCGTTATCTGGGACTAATATTTCTTAGGGGCCATTATCTAAGATTGGACTACCTCATTATCTAAAAACGATCCCCAAGAATCTTTCCTAGACAGTGACCCTCAACAAATCTCAGGATCATTATCTAGGACTGATATTTCTTGGGGTCGTTATGAAGACTGGACTACTTGGGGGTCATTATCTAGCAAAGATCTAAAACAGGTTAAGGGTGAGAATGGAATGGTTTTTATAAACACCTGTTAAATGAAGAAAATCCTAGTGGATCTTTGAAGATGGATTCCAGAACCTTGGTATGACACATACTATTACAGCAAGGAGGTAAAGAATGCACTCAAGATGGAAAACAGTAAAGCAATAGGACCAGATGGAATTCCCGCAAAAGTGTGGAAGAGTCTGGGAGAAGAAAGGATAGACATGCTGAGGCAGAAAAGAAATATCTCCGTATAAATACAATGTTCTTTTAAAGTCTACTCACTCTCAGGTCGGAATTTCCATTTCCCATGATATTCCAACAACTGACCAAGTGCTATCATGGTCTAATCCAGAGTGCCTGATCTATTACTAGATTCTTTGCACGAAGTATATCGTAACACACATATGCATGTACGTTTCTATGTCACAACCGACAACGGAAAAAACCGTCATGACGTCGTCTTCAAGTCACTGAACAAAAGATCATGAGTCTCACTTATAACATGTGATTGGAATTTTCAGGTCCTAAAAAGGTGAACCAAAAAGCTGAAGAAGTGCCAGATTGTGCCTCGCACACGCCACTCAAGCGCAAATAGTGCTGAGCTGTGCGTTTTTTGACCAGACATAATTCGCACCTGCGAAACAGCTGAAAAAAAGCATACCTACACAACCCTGTAGGCATCAGTATGATATAAACCTCATATCTATGTATTTTTATATCTGGAGCTCGGTTCACCACCATCCGTGGTTCCTGCCATAAGCCACACGTATTCAGTTATACGGTATACCAGCTCAAAAATCATAACCATACACAATCACGAAGGCTGCTTTTAAAATCAACAGCCACCATTATAACTGTAACAGCTGTAAATAAAGCCCTGGCAACAAATATTAATAATAACACATGCTCCAGGAATAGTTCAGCGTCGATCATAACTCCTTTCATACTGTGTTTCTGATGATGTTGTAATCTGTACGGCAAGCAACCGAACAAGCCTGTGCTAATTATGAAAGTACTACATAAAGATCCTCGGTGACGAGCTGAACACCATCTTGCGTGTGTTGACATCTTGCCTAACCAACTTAGATCTCCCCAAAAAGGCGAAAGCGTGAGGTCATATAAGAGCAACATCAGTCTGCATTCTCACTCGGTTGCTCAGTTGCTGAGGGACGTTTCTAGCATTACCCCTATGCAGGGTGCAGGATGTGATGCTTTTTTCTTGAAGCTGGTGGGAGGGATGGTCCATATGAGTCGTGTCATGGGTCAATAAAAAAACCACCAACACTATTTTCCATAAAACCAACGTTCTGTCATTGCAAAATCTATCTGTCACGGATCTACAAACAACTGTCATTAAATCCAATAACTACAGACCGAAAATTGTCTATCTAACATCACTACCACAAAACTACACGTACTAAAAAACAGAATGTATTATATAACTACCCAACAGACCCCTACCAAAAAGGCTAGATTCTTCAAAAAACAACTCCAAGGGAAAAAAATTCAAAACATGCTCATAAAACACCGAAACCATTAATGACCATTTCAATATGTAAAATTGTAGCACATACTGTAGAAAAGCAACCAACAGTTCTATTATAACAAACCACGCCCCCCTCAACAGGAAATTATAATATATTATAAACTATTCTCATATCTTCAAAACACTCATGGAACTGCACGTTATGTGTACATCACAGTAAAGAAAGATCTCGAAATAACACGGAAGACCCGAACGATAAAAAATGTCAGTTGTTAATAAAAAAACAAAAATGACAAAATTACGCTAACTCGCCGTATATCTCTGCAGAAAAAACAAACAAACAGCTATTTAACCCCAACTATAAATTACATCCGAGAAAAGAGGAGAAAGGGGGAGTAGAAAAAACAAACAAGCAAACAAGGCCCCATCCACTATTAAGTAGTTCTTTTGATCCAAGATATATGCGTTAACCTAGACAACCCCGTATTTTCATCAAGAACATCTAATCTATTCCCTCTCCTTACTTCATCAACCTTTAATGGACCCTCGAACTTAGGGCCTAATTTTTAATTCTAATTCCTGACATTAATTTTCAAGAAAACATTATCCTCAACTAAAGCGTGCTTGTCTTTCTTAAGCTGTAGCAATCAATGATTTAATTGTGTCATCACAACGAGATGGAATGGACATCAAATCAAAAGCGCCTCGCGCCGGATAGCCAAACAATGCTTCTACAGGTGACATTGAAATGATATCACTAACCATCGTATTTATACTATGACGAATAATACCAATCAATATGTGTCCCAATTCTTATCATTGCCACCTACTGTGACTCTAAGAGCCTGAATTCCTACTGGCTCGTTCACACAATCTACTAGGTTCTGGTCTATACGGGATAATATTTACTTTCAGTATCCCCATAACTTCCGCAAGACACTCTAATGTCCTTTTCAGAAATTCTCTACCATTTATCTTTAATAAGCACCCCAGGGACTCCATAACGGCCAATAAAGTAACGGAAAAACGATATAACAACTTCCTCTGCCGTCTTATTCATAAATGGAAAAAAATTCCACAAACCTCTTCAGCTCATCAACAACTAATGATAAATGTCTCTAACCATATCCTAATTCACAAAAATTCGACAGAAGATCTGTAAAGGCCTACTAGGGAAAGGAGAAGACCCAATTTACAAGAAATAACCCGGCTGGCTTGCATGCATTACAAACTGAACTTCCCTTCACAAAGAATGATTTTCCAGAAACACTTATTATGCATAGGCATATGCTGATACGTCTTCTCAATCCCTAAATATAGACTACCAAATTTACAATGTCCAGGTACCACAATCTGTGTTGTATCCCCTTTACCTTCGCTACTTTTCAACTTATATTTAATTTTCCAAGCTAAAATTTACCTTCTAACTACCCACCCGCAAAAGGCAACTTATAACTCATAATCCTTTCTAACTAATTCGCCTCTAAGAAACGCCATCTTGTTATGATTCCACTATGCTAATATCCCAGTCTATACATTCACCAGTTACAGCACACACATGGTTATCTGCCGTATCAACAAAATTTCTACTAAGGTCATCTACTTCCACATTATGTTTTGCTTTCGATACACCTGAGCTTAGCATGAAAGTCCCTAATTGTCAAAAACCTACAAGCTCTCTCAGGAGAAAGATCTGGCTTATCCAAAAGATCCACAACGGCTTATGATCCGTAAGAACTTCCACTTTATTTCCCATTAACATCATCGTAAAATGAACCACACAACAGCAAAGGCTTCCTTGTCGATGGTAGCCCTCAACCTTTCATTAATACCCCGTGTCTTGAACCTTCGACCATAGAAAGCAGTGAGGTGCAATTTACCCTCAAATTTCTACATAAGGCAAGCACCTATCCCTTCCTGACTGGCATCTGTCACCAATGTGAACGGCAGACAAAAATCATAGAACTTCAAAACTGGAGGACATAAATTAGAACATGTCTGACTTTCTGCAAGGCTATCTGCTGCGACTAGCCCCAAGAGAATTGCACATCATCCTTTCAAACATCTGTCAATGGAGCTGACAACGTGGAAAAACCTTTCACAAACCTACAGAAAAATCCTGCCATCCCAATGAGTGACCTAACCTGCTTTTTCGTTCTGGGGGTAGGAAAATCTATGATGGCCCTGACTTTGTCATCGTTTACTCGAACACCTTGCGTAGAGATGACATGACCTAAATATGTGATCTGTTTCTCCAATAATTCACATTTGGCTAATTTTACTTTCAGACCCGCTAATCTAAGTCCCCTAAGAACTTCCCTAAGCCCTCTAAATGTTCCTCTACAGAATCTGTAGCAAACGAAATGCCATCCACATACACGAAAACACATTTCCCTAACAAACCGTGAAAGACAGTATTCACCAACCTCGTATAAGGCATAAGGATACATGACAAACAAATAGGCATTCGTGCAATGTCCTTTTGGGATAGAGAAAGCGGTGAATTCACGACTATCCTCGATTAGAAGCACTTGCAAAAAAAACTTGCAAGAGGTCGACTAGCAGGTAAATGTTTCCCCCCACACGGCCCCCGTCAATTTCCAAAAACAAATCTGGCAGACACGCCACTGGATATCAACCTGGAATAGACTTCTAAAGTCTACACATACGCCGATCGAGCCATATTTCTGCATTTTCATAGCCACACACAAACACACACACACACACACACACACACACACACACACACACACACATATATATATATATATTATATATATATAGATATATATATATATATATTGATACATGGTAAAATTAGGTTAATAATTATGAAAGCAAGAACTCTCGCTTAGAGAACACAATGCTGGCTGGAAAAATTAAATAGTGGTTAAATTATTATGGAATTTTGGGAGAGTAATTCCTAAACTAATAAGTTTTCTATTATGGCGTTCCAATACTTGAAACCACTCCAAAATTCAATATATATGTAGATACACACACACACACACACACACACATATATATATATATATATATATATATATATATATATATATATATATATATATATATATATACAAGGTAAAAGCGTTCTGGTTGGTATCAAGTCTTTTAGAGAAGAGTGTTAGGCTCCATCTTTTTTTTTTTTTTTTAACCTAGGCACGAATGTAAACATTGCAGTGTACAGGCAACTATATAAACACGAAATATACATATAAACAAACAGAACTGGAGAGAGAGAGAGAGAGAGAGGAGAGAGAGAGAGAGAGAGAGAGAGAGAGAGAGAGAGATTGCCCCTAAATTCTCTACGTAACGAAATTACTGCCAACCAGGAATCGGATATAAGTCCCAGATTTCCTATTCAGCCAAGGGAAATATGGACCTCTCAATTCTTATAATTAAAACATATACTATATATATATATATATATATATATATATATATATATATATATATATATATATATATATACATATGTGTGTGTGTGTGTGTGAGTGTGTGTATAAAGGTATGTATGTATAATAGAGAAGTTACTTAATCTATCAAATGGTAAAGATTTTACAAGATGAAGAGAACAAACAAACGTGGACAAGTGTGGAATGCTCACCTTAAAGTTACTATTAACTTTTGAGGACTTGATGGAAGTATTTTGGGTGGAACATATTTTCACCGGTTTAGATTAAGTTTAAATTAAGGAAGAATTCATGTAATAATTAACCATTTGACAAAACATCAATAACTATAGTTACGGACTAGGGTGAGAGTTGTATGTTTTATAAAAAAAAAAAAATGAGATCCTTATATTTAAACATCTACGGAAAAAAGTGGTTATGGCGGCAAACTCTCTTGCTGCTGACGTCTGTATTTTAAGAATTAGATTAAAGCGTCTCTATTTTTAACAACCATCATCCAAGGTGAAAATTATTCTGGATACAACACAAATAAAAATTGGGTAAAGGTGCGGCAGCTGATGGAAACTTCAATGATATTCATGCTCTTCATAATTATGTTGTAGCTCTGCAATGTAGACAAATGAGATTAACGCTCATTGAAGTAGTGAGGCCTTTGGAGGTCTGATCTCCGATTATGCCGTTAAAGAACCGTTATAGCCGCAGTTCACGGGTTTAAGAACACTGGTTTTTCATTATCCGATAGTTTTCACTATTTGACAACCACTAGCAGTCTATTGAACCTGCAGGTACAAATGATTTGCCTGTTTCTAAAGCATTATTATTTTTTTAAAGGCAACCATCGGCTTTACAGGGCACAGCATTCCTGAGATAGTACATTACCTTGCTTTGTCTGGCTAATAAAGAGAATGCTAGAAAAATATGGAACAGCTAACATCAATCACCAAAGTCTATTTTGTGAATTAGTAAAATGAGGTTGTGTACTTCACATCCCTAAGAAGATGTGATGTGTTGAACATGTTTGTTAAAGAGAAAACCCCCAATGTGGCTATTGAGAGAGAGAGAGAGAGAGAGAGAGAGAGAGAGAGAGAGAGAGAGAGAGAGAGAGAATTTCATTTCTGATAACTCCAAAAGACGTATAGCGGCTTTTAAAGAGAGAGAGAGAGAGAGAGAGAGAGAGAGAGAGAGAGAGAGAGAGAGAGAGAGAGAGAATTTCATTTCTGATAACTCCAAAAGACGTATAGTGGCTTTTAGAGAGAGAGAGAGAGAGAGAGAGAGAGAGAGAGAGAGAGAGAGAGAGAGAGAGAGAGAGACGAATTCATTTCTGATAACTCCAAAAGACGTATAGCGGCTTTTAAGAGAGAGAGAGAGAGAGAGAGAGAAGAGAGGAGAGAGAGAGAGAGAGAGAGGAGAGAATTTCATTTCTGATAACTCCAAAAGACGTATAGCGGCTATTGGAGAGAGAGAGAGAGAGAGGAGAGAGGAGAGAGAGAGAGAGAGAGAGAGTAATGATTCCTAAGCTTTATATCTGAAAAATTGAAGAGGTACACCTAATAAGAAGGAGCACTTTATGAAAATACAAATGTTACCAGGAAAATAGCTAGTGGCAGAGGAGAGAGGAGAGAGAGAGAGAGAGAAGAGAGAGACGGAGACGAGAGAGAGAGAGAGAGAGAGAGAGAGAGAGAGAGAGAGAGAGAGAGAAATATTTCTGATTCGAATTTGACAAACGTCAATATCAACTGACTTCAAAATTAATATCATTCAGGGACGCGCCAACAGTTCATTTAGCAATATAATGACCTCCGCCAACCCTCATTAACCCGCGAATCAAAAAACTATGAATTTATAACTAACTTTCAAAATATGTTTTTTTTCCTCTTCTATTACGTTGGAAATTCTTTCCCTCGGCCCAGAAAAATATATTCATAAAATACATTCATACAATGGGGTACCGAGCCTTTAATAATGAACAAATACATCCTGAAAACATCACGGTGCAAAAAAAATAACACAAACAGTTTACATATTCCGGAGTTATTTCATGTTTCATTAAGTTTATTTCCGGGGCTAAAATTGCCACTAGTGAAATGTTTGCACAGCCGAACAAAATAATAATGCCCCAACGCTCAAAAAATGTCACAAACATTTTGCCTCTGAAGTGCCTTAAAGCCGGGCATTAGTTTCGCACTGCGGAGGTTACTCTGTCTCTCAAGTTTTATAAACGAGAACCACGATTATTCTCATCCATTTTCGGGATTAATTCCAGCCATTTCAGGATTAATCTCATCCATTTCAGGATTAATCTCATCCATTTTGAGACTGATCTCTTTCACTCTTGAGAATAATCTCCTCCATTTTTAGGATACAGCTCATCCATTTCCTTTAAATCAATCTCATCAATCTTTAAGATTAACCTCTTCCATTCCGAACGTTCAGCCCATCTATTCCTTGAATTAATCTCATACTTCCTTTTGGATGACATTGCTATCCATAAATGCCTTACACGAGGAAGACGTCTCCGAATTACTTTTATAAATGTTTCAAAAATTTCCAATTCCAATACTTGGTAAAATTGGCCAATTATGTCAAAACCTCAATAATCAACGCTGTGATGGGAAGCATGCTTCAATGCAACAGTTTTTTTTACTATTATTTCTTAACGGAAATGCAAAAACAATTCTCGCAATAATTATAATTTGCTCCAGGTTGTAAATGAGGTCTCTTGTAATTACTTTGGTAAACAATTTTGAATGAAAAAAAAAATGTTCTCTCAGCACCAGCTGGTTTGATTTTATAGAGTAACAATAGAAATTGCATGAGATGAAATTAGTTTTAATTCAAATATACTTGCCGGCACAATAGCTTTCTTTTACAAAAAAAAAAAAAAAAAAAAAAAAAAAAGGCAAGGAAAATTACACGTGACGAGAAACCGCTCGTTTCCATAACTAACATTGAAGTTCAAAGGAAGTCGAAGGGGAAGTATTTCCACCTCTGCAGAATACAAGACACATTGTACGAGTAGGAGCTTCTCACACCTACCTATCCTATATATATATATATATATATATATATATATATATATACTATATATATATATATATATATATATAGTATATATACTTATATATATATATATATATATATATATATATATATATATATATATAAAAACTTTATATTAAATCAATATAAAAATAAAGATTTTATTATCTTATATATACGTAATATATATACTATTTATAATAATATATATATATATATATATATATATAAACTTCTATATTAATCAATATAAAAATAAAGATTTTAGGACACTAGGAAGTGAGAATTACGCACGTACCACTGTTAAATAAATAAAAACAGTTAAATAGCAAATGTTAAACGAGGCATACGTTCTTTGTGAGAATTGGAATATATGACGTGAACAGAAAAGCTATATTATGAAAAATAAAACTAATTAAATGAAGTCCCTACTGTTTCCATATGCCTAAAACAAGGAGTAACTTTAACGCTGCTTGTGCGTGCTCACCAAGATGAACACACAATTGAGATAAACATGATATCGAGTAAATGGAACCTGCAGTACCTTATTCGTAATCTTCAAGTTTCCTTCGGATACCGAATAATACTCCTCTTTGAGTGAATCAAGAACTCATATCTTGCAATTTTTCAAACAATGTTCTTCAAATTTCTACCTCCACAGAGGGTTACTAGAAATGTACTAATACATGGGAGCAATAGAATCAGCCTACCACATCCATACCTCAGCCATAATCTAATGAAGACAACTGTTTACTGGTTGCCAATGACTACTAACTGGGATGAAGTTATTGGTCCCATCAAAACTGGCAAGTTTGTGCGTCTGGCCGCTCAACAAAGGCTTCCTTAATTCCTAGTTCACCTTACGATGAGTTCTAAATCATATAAGGTGCCGAGAAGAGTTGGAACTGGCACCTTACGGAAAAGCCGGGATATTTCAGTGATTAGTGAAAATGCAAGTCTCTGCAGACTTATCTTTCAATGTAAATGGAAATACCTTGCCTATATAACCAGCATATGTCAGGACAAGGAATGGCACATGACGAGGTACTCCTTGACTGATAGATTATATGAAAATATAATTGCAATGGACAAATTTATAACATTTATGCAGGACAGAGAATCAGAAACCGACAATAAGGGATCATCCATATAGACGCTTCAAATCCAAGATCAGAAAAAAATATTTTAAGAAAGTAAAATAGATAAAAATTGGAGATGTTAATCTGAATGTTTCAAAAACAGACAAAACTCTTGTACAAACTGTGAACACATTTGTGCTATGGCTTGAAAAAAAGAGAACGAGAGAGAGAAAACAATACAACATGGTTGCATTATATCAAAAGGGAGTTGAAGTAAACTTAAAAATCTACAGAGAACTATATAAAAAAGTCATAATTTAGAAATTTAGAAAAAGGGAAAGAGGTTGGACTTGAATATGTCGAATTGTCTGTGATGGTTTTCACGATATTATTTGAAAATTTTCGATTAAGGAAGTATGACTTACATAAAGACAATTAAAACAAAGATTACTTTTCATAAAAAGATTTAGTGATAAAAGGAATCCATTAAAACTCAATTTGTGGAATTATGCAACCTACAGATATCACAGGGTCGATGAAGTACTTCTCAACAATTTTTGGCATACCGTTTCATGGCATTAATTATATTGTAATTCCTCCATATCTAATAAGAATTTGGTTCATATATACAAATTACAATTGCAGTGGGCATAGGGTAAAAACAAAATGTAATTCTCTAACCATATATTCTATATATACATACACTCATATCTCTTCTAACATTCAGCCCCAGCTTTATATTCCCTGTTTTTTTCCTTCAACATCAGTGCAGGATATAGGGCTGCAAGCCTCATAACTCCGGCCTTTTGGTGCCCTTCACACCAAGAATAGCTATGGGGATGCTATTAGTTTCTTCCACCGGAATCCCGCAGAGGTGATAACCACTAGCACAAGGAGAAAATGTCCCTCTCAAGAGATCAGCTACTCTTTATTAGGTGCTCATCTGCATGTCCTACTACCCTGGTAGCAGTTCGAAGTAGATAGCCTCGCCGGACACACATGGTTGCCTCTGCCCTCAAGAGAGGGATAAGAGTCATTTCCTCTCCAAAGGAGTTCACAACTCCCATCGGGTGCTCCTCCGCCATGGGATACGATCCATTAGAATCTCAAAGTATTCGTACTTTCTTTGGCAGCACTACTCTTAGAGGAAACAAGACTTTAGTTACATTACAGTGACAACGAACTCTGCAAGTGATGAATTCAGAGTGACTTGGGATGTTTACATCAAATGAAGCTGATGATAACCAACACTGATCTTATAATAACTGTACGGTTCATCACTTTAGATCACAAAGACAGAGAGAGAGAGAGAGAGAGAGAGAGAGAGAGAGAGAGAGAGATCAGGCTCTACTATTCATTCATAGTGTCATAATGATCTTCTCTAGCTTTCTTTTAAACTCTTCCACACTGTTGCTGTTTACAACTTATGGTGGTAGTTTATTCCATGTGTCACATATCTTCTATGTAAAGAGGTTTCCACAATGAGAAGTGTTAAATCTCTTCAGTTCTAGTTTCCATTCATAATTTATTGTCAGGTGTTCGTTTAACGTGAAGAGGTTACTGTTTACTTTTGTTATGCCTTTCAGTATTTTGAATGTTTCTGTTAGTTGTCTTCGCAATCGTCGTGTTTCCAAGTCATATATGTTCATACTCTCCAGTCGTCTTAGGCAACCTGTTTGCCTGATGGACGGACTGAACTTTTTGGCACTTGCTTGTACCCCTTTCATCCTATTTGTGTCCTTTCTTAGTGTTGGTGACCAAACCTGTACTGTATATTCAAGATGAGATCTAACTATTGATGTGTAGAGCTGCAGCACAGTTTCCTGTTTCTGTATTTGAACTGCCTTATGTAACACCAATTTCTGTGCCTTCTTTTCGTTTTTTATGCACTCTTTTGCTAATTCTAAGTATTTAGTAATAATGACTCAAAGATCCTCTTCCTGTTCTACACTATTATGCATTTGGCATGAGGGTTGTTTGTTCCTATTTGGAACACTTTACACTTATTACACTTATCCAAGCAAAAAAGCATTTGCCATCTTTTTGACCACACTCCTATTTTCCTTAAATCATTTCTTAAGCTTTCCACTGTATTTGGGTCTGCTGCATTCACACCTAGAATGGAGTCATCTGCAAATCTGGAGAGAGAGAGAGAGAGAGAGAGAGAGAGAGAGAGAGAGAGAGAGAGATGGCAATTTTACTGTTGGAGACCTAACACGAGAGAGAGAGAGAGAGAGAGAGAGAGAGAGAGAGAGGATGGCAATTTTACTGTTGGAGACCGAACACCGGAGATAGACTGAGAGAGAGACAGGTTGACAAGTTTACTGGTGAAGACCCAACACGAGAGAGAGAGGGAGAGAGAGAGGGAGAGAGAATGACAATTTTACTGGCCAAGAGCTAACACGAGAGAGTGAGAGGATGACAATTTGACTGGTGGAGAGAGAGAGAGAGAGAGAGAGAGAGAGAGAGAGAGAGAGAGAGAGAGACCTCCTGAAGAGCAGTACAGAAATGGATTACACAAATTGCATGGCATCTTGCTAGCTCTGTTATCTGGCACATGTGGTGCCACTAGGATTTGTCCTACTCCCTTCTAGGCGTCCATTTCACCGACATCCAATCACATCCTTCACCGATAAGGCTCAGCCAATCACCGCTAAACAGAGATAAACCTCTACCAATCACATTGTCTAGGCAACAACGTTCCCAGGCTATCGAGACAAAGGCTACTCCGTATCTATTGTCCCTTTTTCCTTTTCTTTTTCCTCGCCGTCTCGGGGCTTCTAAGTTGGGTGTGGCACTGGCACTTACCCGGAAGTGTGGAAAATGCTTATTTTCTTCTTCTTCTTCTTCTACAAGGCATAAGCGTTACATTCAGATCAAATTAAAAGCATGCATTTTACAATATTTCCATACATGTTTAAACAGGTAGTAAGCTCTAAATTAAAGGGCGCGTATGACTAGTCATATATATATATATATATGATTATATATATATATATATATATATATATATATATATATATATATATATATATATATATATATATATATATATATACATATATATATATATATATACTATATATATATTATCACTGACGCACAGATTACATACTTGCGGAAACAAAGTAAAATAAATTTTGATGTAGATAATTTATAGAAAATCAAGCTATTTAAAATATATATATTAAACAGTAATCTGACCCATCCATGTCTAGAAAAAGCTTTTTTCTTCACACATGACATATTTACCCCAAATGTCGAACACTTAACTTGCTCCTTCCAACTGATACCTACATCCTGGCAAGTCATTACAGTTACTGGAATGGAACATACATTACCACAATAAATTAACTATTTTTTGAAAACCTTCATCCACATCCTTTACTCCCCCCCCCCCCCCCCCCTCTTTTTTAGATCTTATAAGGCGCATCCTATCATCGTAAAAATCTGATGCTTGCATTCTAAGGATCAATTGGGGGTTATCCTATTTCCTTAAATCTCTCTTTTAATAAGAGATCTTGCCAAAGAGCCCGGAGACGACTTAAACAGTATAGACTACACAAACGTCACTCATGTTCATGTATAGTTTTCTTCAGACTCTAAAAAAGGAAGTTTGAATCCTTCCAAGTTAGTTCCTTTTCGGCAAGATATTTTAACATTTCTTAATAATTTCTTATTTGCCATCCAAGTGATTGTTCAAATGGTTTATCACCATGGTATTTCAAGCCAACTACGATAATGGAGTAATAAAGAGTTTTATTAAAACTCTAGGTATTTAATTCCTATTCACGTACAGTGTGTGTACTTTGTAAGAATGTTTAAAACATTCTACCCGTAAAATATTTGGGGATTCCTTACCCAACGAGATCTGACTTGTATCTCTGAGTGAGTAAAGACCTATTTAGCTCACATTAACCTATCACTGATGAAACTATTGAGGACTTATTAATAAAGAGATTTGGTAAAGACTGCCAGTTAACTTCCAATGATCTCAAAGAACTACGGACTATTTAAATTCATAAACTATATTTCCACAAATGATGGGATATCGCATTTTTTAATATATAATTTCCTCACCAGAAAAATTACCTGAAAGTTCTTGCAATTTTATATTTAATCGGCATACATGAATTCTACGGATATGTTAGAAATAAGTCACAATGAAATACATTCTAAACATTATTAAAAGAGATATTCAAATATGTCCGACCCAACCACTTTAAGTTGAATAACAGGAGTGCAACAGTATGTCCAATCTTTACTCTCCATAAAATAAATACACCATAAAAAAAAAACCATTCCACTATGTAACATACAAAACATCTTTCCAAGGAAAGATTGTAACTCATATAATGTTTCACGAAATACGGTATGGCATACATTTACCTGTAAACCTAATACATTCCAAACAGCACACCGATGTCCCCCAAAGACGCAATTGTTGATATGCTGATGATATCTCTCCAAGGATATTTTTCTATAATTAGGAACAGTCTTTCTCCTTTTCTGGTTTATTCAGTGAATTTTTTCATGTCGTTAAATAAAATCTCTCAACGATTTTCATTTTGATCGGTTTCAAATAATAGCTGTTATTTATTCCCATATGTGGATTAAAATAAATAATCATAACCGTTTCTCAACTATAGCATTAAAGATTTCAGCAGTCAAGATAATAATTAGAAAACCAATTATTTATACGTCATATATAATAGTTAAAGAATAATTCAATGATCTTCCTACCCGTCTTTT
>NC_061090.1:43221878-43229378 GCF_015104395.2 Macrobrachium nipponense
AGAAAATGGCAGGGAAAAAAGTGCGGGTGTAAGAGTGGGCTGACACAGCTTTAACGACAAGTGATGGGAAGGAAAGTGGTCGTTCGGCAGAGTGTGGGCCTTCATTTTTCTCTAAAAATGCCTCAGTCAATGCTGCCGAACGGGATAGGAGGTCCCTCTCAATGCCAAAAGCCACACTGAATCTAGACGCAAGGCAAGACGGGAAAGTGATTTGAATAAATATTTGAATGAAAAGAAAATAAAGAAACAAAAGGAATGTTGATTCTTTTCCAGGAACAACAGAATTCAAAGGCATTTATTTCATAAATAAAGTTCAGCAACCAGAGCCTTCAAATTATTTATTTCCTCCTGCTGTTTTTAGTCCCATCAACAACTTCTGAATGATATTTGCAGCACAGCTTCTGGGTAGCTAGTGGATGCATCAACTTTGCTTAAAACCTTCCACAACAATATATGTAATATCAGAAAAGCTCAATAAAGTTAAACCAATTCTAATAACAGTTTTACGCAAAAATAGGATATGCCAAACATGGATTACAATGAACAGCATTTGGTGTTACTTCATAACAGTGCATAATGTTGTCAATTTTAATAATGACATAAATGTCTTAGAATCAAGCAAGCCAAATATATAAAAAAAAGAGGTTATTCAATATGGAGATTGAGAGGAGAAAAAGGGATTACGTTTTCATTAAAGTGTTCTAATTTCATAGAAGCTGGTAAAAGACGGTTGCTTGCTTGAGAGATAAAGGAATATTAATTTTTATAATAAAAGGGGGAAACACAAGAAAGTCACAAGAATGAAATCCATGTTAGTGACATCACGAACTTCAGATCTAGAAATTATATCTTATATTTAAAAATAAGCTTGTCTGTATGTTTGTGAGTATGTTTATGAGCTACAGAAGTCCAAACTGCTTGACCGATCTGGACAAAATTTGTTTCGTGACCATCATTTGAGCCAACTTAGATAATAGGGCATGTTTTTTACCTGTACCCACTTCCCTTACCTCATACACTTCCAACTTCCCTTTATAACTTACGTGGTAACCGGTTGACCGATCAAGACAAAATTTGGAACGTGGCCAACATTTGACCCAACTTATATATTAGGGTAGGTTTCAAACCCGTATCACCTTCCCCATCCCTTTACCCCTACCATTTATAACTTAAGTGGTGACCGCTAGACTAATCTTGACAAAATTTGGCAAGTGGTCACCATTTTGACCTAGCCTAGATAATAGGGTAGGATTCAAACCCATGCGCCCTTTACCCATCCCTTTCTTTTGTTTGCAACTTAAGTGGTAAGCGCTTGACCGATCTAGACAAAATTTGCCACGTGCCCATCCTTTGACCCAACTTGGATAATAGGGTAGGTTTCAAACCCGTATCCCCTGCCCTATTAGGTTTAGTGTGGGTGTTTTAGTTAAGTGGGGGGAGTGTTTAGGTTTCATGGGGGGTAAATGTGATAGTCACCACAGTAATATCTGGATAAAAGAACAGGCAGTACAGTAATTCCTGGACAAATGGGACAATCAGCCAGCATAGTGAGTACTATGTATATTACTTGGATAAATGGGACGGTCAAAAATGTAATATTTGGATAAAAGGGACATTTATAACAGTAATTTCTGGATATAAGGGGCAGTCACCACAGTAATACCTGGAAAAATGGGACAATCAGCACCGTATTATTTGGATGAAAGGGACACTCAATACAAGGAGGTGCAGGATAATTTTTTCAGCATTCTTCAGAGTTTTCCTGGGCAGCGCCAGGTTGCTCAGATAGTATTTACCATAAGCATCTTCGCAATGTATTGTTCTCTATTATGTTATTAATGAAACAAGCTTTCTATTTAAAAAGTTTAAACCCAAAAAAATTATCATTTTAGACAGAAATATAAGCATGACCTTTTACTAGGTTCCTCGCAAGCATGATATGCGAAGCAATTTTGACTCTGCACATTATTATTACAACTAACCGAATGTTAAAAATAGGATATTTCATGTCTTGGTCCGAAGGTGAGCTAATTCACAGAATCTCTTACCAGCTTAATGAAATGGGAATTGCTTAATGCAGATATTCTTGCTATTTGAAATTTTCATATTATTGCATTCCAAACCAAACATGATAATGGACAAATAGCAACCATTACTTGGCCCATGCAAATCCATGAAATCCAGTGTACTTTGTAAACCTATCTGCATTACGCCATAGGTAAAAAGACAACTGCCTGGCCGACATTCGCATGTTTGGCATGATGCATAATGAGCTATTCAAATTGAATAATCCTAAATGGAGATCAAACAAACAAGCGTAGAGGAAAGCTCCTGCTGTCTATTTCCACAGAGCGCTTCAATCCTTATGAATAAAAAACGGAAGTCAAGGATAATCAACGCACAATAATGACAATCCTCCGTGCAGTCAATAACATCCACATCAAGCCGGGCTTAAAACACGCCTGTTGCACCAAGTGTTAATGACAAGCGGAAATCGGAAAACAAAGCTTCCCGGTGATGAATTGTTGAGTAGTTTTGCAGCGCACAATGGCAGATGACAAGGTGGTCTTCCCGGCCTTTGTTTCCCCTTAATTGTCATCGAAGGGCCTCATTCACTTCGGCCTAATTTTCTATTTTCGACTACAATAAATTTGCACAATATACAGGGCAGTCTTGTTTCCCTATTCGGGACATCCTTTTATAAGAGGAAAAAGTTCGACTTCCCACCACGTTTATCCGTAATGTCACGGGAGGCTCAACAGTCACCGTCGCTGTTAGTATTAAAGGGCAGAGTAAGAGATGAGAATACGAGGAACACGAGAGAAAATCTGTACCATAAAAGCAATTTACACATTTGATTCTAGACTGACCTGTTCATGAATAGCGTCAAACATTAAATTGATTTGAATGCAATCTAATTTTCTTACCCACTACATGGACTGACGTCAACTCCATCATATATATAGCAAAAACCAAAGATATCAACGATTATTTTCCTAGAAATGAAAATACCTGTGTATAAAAGGTTTCCCTTCTTCTATTACAAAATCAGTAAACGATTGTTTGAACTTGACTGCCTATTTGTCTAATCGTGATAAATAAAAAAAAGCAGATGTTCTGGATCACCTTTTGTTGTATCAGAACATTTTACGTCAAGATAAGTGACAACCAGGACAAAGACAACGTGCATAGGTTCAAGAATTCAAGATCGAACACAGACAAACTAACAGACTTCTAAACCTTCCATCAACGATCCAGCAGCTAAAAAATACGTGTATCTGACTGTTACGTTCTTTTTTTCTCTTGAACTAGATTCAGTTAAAAGAAATAGCTTTATGTTAAAAATCATACAAATACAAACGCACACACACACACACACACGGCACGGTACTATCAAGAAGATTCTACCTTTTTATGTAATAGATTTTCTAATACCATAATACCTTACTTCACGTATTCATTTCCCCTCATTTTCCTTTCTTTCTTTCTTTTTTCCAGTTTAATATCCGCCAGGCGGAAGTGTGCCACGCCCTAAGCGTGACGTCTGTCTTCACGTCACTTCCGGTCTTTATCTTATTTTATAATTCACTTTGCTATTCCGCTGATATCGGCATAATGCTCTCCCAGCTATGAATGTTCCGCTTTTGTAATCGCCCCGAATCAGACACACATCATGATAGCTTTAATGCTTCGTTAGTAGCCAAGTCTTTTTTTGTCTTTTCTTTTCTTTCACGGAGTTACAACCTGCTGATCGTCGTTGGTACAAAATTGTAATATATATATATATATATATATATATATATATATATATATATATATATATATATATATATATATATATGTGTGTGTGTGTGTGTGTGTGTGTGTGTGTGTGTGTGTATGTAAAATATTGTAATCTAACCTTATGGAATATTACAACAAAAGGAGGAGGAAAATTTAGGTTAAGGTTACTCCAAAGGAAAAGAGGAAAATCGATTTAGTAAGTTAGGAGGAGCAAAGTATTATACATACATACATACATAAATACATACCTACATATACACACACACGCACACATTATATATATATATATATATATATATATATATATATATTACAAAATTGTAAAATATATGTAAAATATTGTTAATCCAACCTTGGGGAATATTACAAACAAAAGGAAGACGAAAATTTAGGTTAAGGTTATTTCGAAGGAAAAGAAGAAATTTGACTTAGCAAGTTAGGTGGAGCAAAGTATAATACATACATACATATACATAAACATATATAGTATATATATATATATATATATATATATATATATATATATATATATATATATACTACATACATAATCACCATACATACATACATACATACATACATACATATAGTCAGCTCACTACGCTTAGGGTGTTTACAATTTACACACCATTTACATGATGCAGTTTGAAATCAAAGGGCCTCGTATATTTCGTAGAGAATAATTGACAGCAGTACGATTTCCTTACTGCCGCCGGAAGCTAGTCAGGTCACTTGTGATCCGATATAGCACGGGCCCCGTAGACTGATGTGGGAGTCGACCAATGTAGTATACAAATTTAAATGTACAGAAGGGACCTGTCAAGCCCTCGGAATTTACTACAGGAGTCGAACCACTACCACTGTTCATAGGCGACTGTAGCCTAACTGCAACCAATGGGCAATATTTCAACACTGTTGAAATATTATCACGTAGGCCGACACTAGAGGAATGATTAGAAAGCACAGAGATCATGCATAGAGAAGCAAGGTTCCACAGATCGCAAATAGCAGAAGCTTTAAATATAAATCAACAATGTCCTGCGTTACTTATGCAAAGAAACACGGACTTCTCTTCCTTTCTTCAAGGAAGCCACAGGACATCCGTAAAACACGAAATCGAGCATGTCAAGACTATCGGCCGTTACGGGAATCAATCTCATGCCCATGCCCTTGGCTCCTAGCCGCGGCATATGACTAAGAGAACCAGGAATGCCCATTCTGCCTCCCGCCAACCAGCAAGATATGAGACCGGCCGGCCAATAGAATTTCAGCACCTCAATGACGTCATGTTTGAAATTTAAACGTCTGCATGCAGTAATAAAAAACTTGCACGTGATGGCACCGTCGACAGAGGTGGAGAAATTACAAAAAGAAAAATTTATGGGAAGAATCCGTTATTTTTTTTCTTTTTCATTATATATTATATATATATATATTATATAATTATAATATTGTATATATATAAACTAATTATTATATAATATAAATTATTATATTATATATACATATATATATATATACACATATGTATATATATACATATACATATATTATATACATGTTACATATTATTATATGTAATGTATATATATATTAATATATATACTATATATATATCGAATAATATATATAATATGTATATGTATATATATATATCTATATATATGCACTTATATGCAATATATATATATTATTATATAATATATATATATATATTGCATAATTATAGTAGTATATATATATATACTTATAATATATATATAGATATATATATATATAATATAGTAATATATTTATATATATATATAATAAGTAATAATATATATTATACACATATATATAGATATTAAGAAGTGTATATATAAAATATAAAATGTTATGTATATATATATAATATATATAATTATATAATATTATATATATAATATATATACTATATATAAATATCTATAATATAAGTGTATATATAAATATAAATGTTGATTAATAATATATATAGTATATGTAATTATATATATATATAATATAAATGTAAAATGTATTTATATATATATAATAATATATATATAGTATATATAAATATCTATTAATAATATATAAATATAGACATTAATATATATTATTAATATATATATATATATATATATATTTATTACAATCTATATGTACATATAAGTGTAATTATATTATAATATATATATTATTATATAATAGATATATAATATTATATATATTATTTATTATACATATTATAAAATATATATATCTATATAATTAGCTATATATATATTATATTTATTTATTTATTTATTAATATAAATATATATATAATCATATCTTATATTATATAATAATATTATATATGTGTGTGTGTGTGTGTGTGTGTGTGTGTGTGTGTTTAAATGTAAGTATGTATGTATAAGTATATATATCCTCTGAGCTGGTAGACAAATTTCTGAGTTATAGTTTCTCGCTTTGTGTCTCGGGGAGTTTGAAAGCGTTTATCAGAGAAGAAAGAACAGAGTGACTCTATGGGTAAGTGTAAGGGGAAATGGAAATAAAAAAAGATGGAGCAATAACGAGTGTATAATGGAAGTTATGGATTAAAAAAAACTGACCTGGGAGTTAATGTCAAGGGGGTTGTAGGGATGCGAAAAGTGTTAATCGAAGTATTCATGAAGCAAGGAAGCTCACTGAAGCTTTGCAAGAGATTCTCAAGGGAGGAGGGATGTATATGTCTGGGAAATAATTTAATCTATTAAAGGGCTGTTCAGAATTAAAGCAAGGAATCTTTCCTTAACGATTCACATTTTACAGACCGCTGACTAGTGTCATCGAAGAGGAAGATTCTTAAATGCTGTATGAGATTTAAACACATTAGTTAGAACACAAAGTTGCCTAAACAATAAATGATACTTGGAGAAAAGCAACGCGTATATTAATGGAAACATAGCCAAATAAATACACGAAGGAAAGAGAATGTTATGAGACCAAAACGAAAACAGAGAGAGAGAGAGAGCCAAGCAAAAACTTTTCCTCTCGAACCCATCAAAACAATCAGGTTAAAAGCTCCACTCCACGAGCATGACTTCAAGATATTGCTCTGAAACTCAAACCTTCCATTTCATAATTAATAACATCTCACATATATCTGGCGAGCTCTTGCAAAACAAATCATTTACTCACTAGGACTTCAATCTACACTCCTGAAAGAAATTTCTTTCACAGCAAGAAACTGAAATAGGAGAGGTAAACAATAAACGATATCAACCAAGTCTTTCAAAAATAAGATACATCTCTAGCTCTGTCTTAAATCGCCGATGGCAATCTCACTTAGATCTGACAAGGACAACAAAACATCATATGGTGTGTTTATGACCTTAAAAGAAACGAGGCGGTGTTGTCTGATCAGAGGGAAAGTACCCATCTTGGGGATTATGGATCTTTTGATATTTTCTGTGGAATTAAAAATCCCCGAATGTGAAAAAGCAAATTTTCAAAATATGAATTAGATAACAGTTCGGATTTTGCCATCGATAACCCTTACGCACTTAAGAGTACGATTCACAATCGACATAAAACCTATTCAGTGTGATGGGAGCGGCAATGTTTGTCTGCTTAGTTTGTAACAGTGGTATCAATACATACAAACAGCCAAACAGAAAAAACTAATGAAAGAGCAAAAGGCTCCAACAATACCAAAAAGTTGGGCGCTCT